>NW_027262286.1:0-34664 GCF_902827115.2 Pseudochaenichthys georgianus | reverse complement strand
CTGGGGGGCCCGTAATCAGCCCACGCAGATCATGCCGGAGACGGAACCCCCACTCTGAGTCTCCCACTGCACGGACCACAGCTCGTCCTCCCAGATCATCTCTTCATCCCCCTCATATCATTCACATGTTACTTCAATAAACTTACAAACATCACATTGTTGTGGCGTGGTTCCTGCTAGTGAAACATTATATAGTCTGGTTACAGTGTAACAAATAGTTTAAAGAATGCAAATGTAAATTGTAAAATTAAAGAAACCTGGGCATGGGAACGTTTTTGAGGAGAACTAGGCACCACCAGTGCCTAATTTGCTGCATGTTTGTCTTGGAATATAAAAAGCACACAACCAGATGGGTCAACAACACATGTCCTGAAAAGTCTTGTATCCACAAGCGATATCAATGAAAAACTGAAATATTAAACCCTTATTTATACATACTTCATTGAAATCAAATTGGGCTCTTGCCACAATGTAAAATGCGTACTGTAAATAAAGAAATAGTATATTATGTTAGGTTGTTGTGATGCTATGGTGTTCATTGACAAATAATATTCCTCCGCGAATGTTGTTTTGGATATAAATAAATCACAGCATGTCTCAAACTATGAGCAATAATGGAGTGCATAGCATGCTGAAAGCATTATACATTTGTATACATTATTATAAACAGAAAAATAGGACTACTATATGTATACTGTATATCCAGTATCTTACCATCAAAACAAACACCCCACAGTTGTTCGAGAACCCTAGGTAGGCCCTGTAGTGTGAAAAGTCAAAAGTGTCAAAAATGACAATTACATCATACTCTTCAGTAGAATAATTTTAACAAATCTAACCTGGACATCATCCACACCAAGACTTGCCCAAGGCCCAGGGCACAAGATCTGAGCAAGGTTTCTGTGAACACAATGCATGTGAAAGTTAAGAATAAGTACAATTTAATTGAACGTTATAAGTACTCGAAAATCATGCAGAAAATCTTTTAACACTGTTGGAACAGGAACAAACTTGAACTTCCAAAAAAAAAGTCATTAAAGGAATGGTATGCTCATGACACTCATTTTTAAATAATTATCATCCGATAAAACAGACCAGTCTCTGCCAGTCTCTCTTTTTTTTTTTTTAATCCGATGACATTATCAGTGATTTTAAACTGATTATATACCGAAATAACATCAACACTGTGGGCGCCGCCATTTTCCGGACGTGACGTAAACCATGCGTTTGGTTTTCGAAGACACGTTGATCTCCATGTTATTTACTGTAGTTTCTCTCTTCAAATATGCCTCACTGTATCGCGAAATATTGCCACAATTCTGATAGGAACAATCCACGGAATGCTCGGTTCCATCTGTTGCCAAAAGGTAAGCATAAGAAGTACATTCGGAGGCAGTGGCTAGCGAAATGTGGCCGGCCCGAACCGAAAGATTCACAGGCTCATGTATGCAGCGAACATTTCAAATTTCCGGACGACTACTCTGAGAGTATGATAAAACATAACATGGGATTTATGGAACAACCATTACTTAATGGAGATGCAGTACCATCGGTCTTTCTGGTGTCATCACCGACCAGGACACCAGTTCGGCCAGTAGAGAAATCGCCCTCTGCAAGTGTGAAGCGACGGAGGAGCAGAAGTAGTGCTCGGAGTAAGAATAAGGTATGTTATAGCGCATTTCCATTGCAGCGGCTAGCCCCGTTTTAACGTCATTTAGCGTCCAGGCCAGGACAGTCTTTGGTGGCCTTTCCATATAGCGTAGTACCGGCTAGTGTGTATTTTACCTCAGTTTTTTCCGGCCCCATAAAATCGTGATTCTATGGCCAGGGACAACGAAGCTGAGTATGCTAAACTAGAGAGGGAATCGCTAGCAAGGGTGGTACTACATGCATACATATAGTATCTTATATCATCTTCCCATTATACACACATGCATTTCCAAACATTTGGACTACCTATGTTGCAAATGTATTATCTTTTCAATTTACACACGGCATCTATTGCACGTCTTCTCCGTCCTGGGAGAGGGATCCCTTCTCTGTTGCTCTCCCTGAGGTTTCTCCCATGTTCCCTTTAAACTGTGGGTTTTCTTCGGAAGTTTTTCCTTGTACGATGTGAGGGTCTTAGGACAGAGGGTGTCGTATTGTCATACTGATATGTATGGCTGAATTCCCCCATCCAATCTCTTCACATTGGTCAAAACTTCTTCCTCTGCTGACGATTCCGAACTGAAATACTCCACCATGTTTCCGTGTGTTGACAAAGTGAACGCATGGATGACGTCACGACCATCACGTGACTACTGAAAATGGCAAACATGGCGGCGGCCAGACGGAATATACAGGTCTTGATAAAAAAGAGCTATAAAATCATTATTTACCGGGGAATATCGCTGATTTCTTCAGGGTATGGTTTAAACATAACGTTTCACTAAATACTGAAGTTTTGATTAATTAGTGGACCATTCCTTTAAGGGGTAAAACAGAACAGCCCCGCGGTCAAGTGGCATCTATGGTTCTGTTCAATGCCTTTTATTTAATACAATGTATCCCATGTTAGTTCAAATAAAACAGAGCCATAGATTAAAAAAAGATAGACAAGTGACCAGGAGGCGGAGTCGCAGTCTTACACGCTTCTCTGCGCTCTCTCCTAGGCAGTCATCCATAGGAATCCCGAACCCAATAAAATACCCAATATTAGCGGTGTGTGTGTCTGCCCAAGGACAATTTAAGGTAAAACCTAATAGAGGTGTCATACATATTAACCTAATAAAAGTAAATGTAACAACTTCTACAGTGCAACAAAACAGGAATATTAAATGTGGCCTCTTAAACATAAGATCTCTAGCATCTAAAGCAATATTGGTAAATGATTTAATATCCGATTATAATATTGATATATGCTGTCTCACTGAAACTTGGTTGAGACATGGATATGTCTCAACCAATATGTCAGCATAAATGAGGCCACTCCACCCAGCCATATCAACACTCATATTGCTCGAGGCACAGGCCGAGGTGGTGGAGTTGCAGCAATCTTTGACTCAAGTTTACTTATCAATACTAAACCAAAATTAAATGATACCTCCTTTGAAAGCCTTGTTTTTAGTCTTACGCATCCGACCTGGAACACTTTGCAGCCAATCTTATTTGTTACAGTGTACCGTGCACCAGGTCCTTATTCAGAATTCTTATCAGAATTCTCTGAGTTTTTATCAACTTTGGTTCTTAAAACAGATAAAGTAATTATCGTAGGTGACTTTAATATTCATGTTGACGATGATAAAAATAGCCTTACTGTTGCATTTAACTCTATATTAGATTCTGTTGGTTTTTGTCAGAGTGTAAATAAACCAACCCACTGCTATAATCACACTCTCGACCTTGTTCTGACTTATGGTATTGAAATTGAGCAACTATTAGTCGAACCACATAATCCTGCTTTATCCGACCATTTCTTAGTAACTTTTGAAGTACTGTTACTAGACTACAAAGCATTAGTCAAAAGCTCCTGCAGCAGAAACCTATCTGTTAGTGCTATAGCCACATTTAAGGAAGAGATTCCACCAATACTTAACTCGATAGCATGTCTGCATGTAGGGGAGGAAACTTATACAAAATGTACACCACCCCAAATTGATCATGTTGTTGATAGTGCTACAGATGCGCTGTGAATAAAATTAGACTCTGTTGCTCATTTGAAAAAGAAGAAAATAAAACAACATAATGCCGAAACCCGCAAAATAAAGCAAAAGTCGAGACAACTTGAAAGGATATGGCGTTCCACTAAACTTGAAGAATCGCGTTTAATTTGACATATTACTCTCAATGAATATAAGAAAGCACTGCGTAAAGCGAGATGAGAATAATGCAAGATTTCTTTTCAGCACTGGCTGACAGAGAGCCACAGCTCGATGAGCCTTCTATTCCCATAGCACTCAGTAGTAATGATTTTATATGCTTTTTTAACGATAAAATTGTTACTCTTAGAAACAAAATTAATGACCTCTTGCCTTTGACCAGTATAGTGTTATCAACAGCTCCCGGAAACCTAAGTTCTAATATTACACTAGATAGTAAACTAGAATGCTTTTCAGCCATTAACCTTGAACAATTAAATTCAATGATTCTCTCTTCTAAACCATCAACGTGTATCTTAGACCCAATTCCAACTAAGCTGTTGAAGGAAGTTTTTCCATTGATTAGCACTTCTTTATTAAATATTATGAATATGTCTTTATTATAAGATAAGATGGACTTTTATTAATCCCTCGTGGGGAAATTGTTTCTCTGCATTTGACCCATCCTAGTGTTAGGAGCAGTGTGCTGCCAACTATCGACCTATTTCTAATCTTCCGTTCCTCTCAAAAATTCTTGAGAAAGCAGTCGCAAAACAGCTGTGTGATTACTTAAAAAACAATGATTTATTTGAAGATTTTCAGTCTGGCTTTAGAACACATCATAGCACAGAGACAGCTCTGGTTAAAGTCACAAATGACATTCTAATAGCCTCAGACAAGGGACTTGTCTCTATTCTTGTTTTGCTCGATCTCAGTGCTGCATTTGATACAATTGACCATGATATCCTATTGCAAAGACTAGAGCACTTAGTTGGCATAAAGGGAACTGCTTTAGCCTGGTTTAGGTCCTATCTATCTGAACACTCTCACGTGTCAATGATGAATCTTCCACGCAAACCAAAGTTAGCCATGGAGTGCCACAGGGCTCAGTGCTCAGATCTATTTTGTTCACATTATATATGTTTCCGTTAGACAATATTATAAGGAATCATTCTGTAAACTTTCATTGTTATGCGGATGATACTCAACTATATTTATCAATCAAGCCTGATGAAATTAATCATCTAAATAAAATTCAAGACTGCCTCAAGGACTTAAAAACGTGGATGACCTTACATTTTTTGATGTTAAACACGACCATGTTCCGATTAACCCAGCTTCCCCAAATGTCTTTCTTTTTGGTGTCTATATACGCCGGGATCCGGAGTCATGGATGATCCTGCATGGCAAACTTCATTGTACAGTAAACAAACAATAGCAAAGACTGAACTACATGTACTTACACAGAGTGTCCAGTGTACAGGTTCCCACACTGGAAGGAGAAGCCATTGGAGATTTGCTGCATTTTCCTGGAAAAGCAAAAAACAGTTGATGTGACTACAGTAATGAGTTGGTACAAGAATATGGAGCAGCAACATGGATAATCATGATAAAAATACCGGCAGGTGTTGCATCGGATTCAGCGAAGATGGTGGAAGCCAGGCAGCTATTGGCAGCAAACACGCCATCTACTCTCTGTAACAGAGATAATGTAATATCTTATAATTATTTGGTATAATATAGTATGTTTTATACATATATTTACATATTTTAGAACAGCTTCAATACCTTCTCAATAACTGTAAGACAGCTGTTCAGGATCTGGCAGAATACAAACACACAGTCAGTAAAGTCAGGTTAGGCAATAGGCAGGAATAAAATAAGCTGCATATACATTTATTTTGTAAAAATCGAATTGAAATATAGATTATGCATAGTATAGTTATTAGTATTTCTCAAGTAGTGCAACAAATAATATAAAGTTTTCAGGACTTTGCTTATACAGCAATCCTACTATTTTGAAGCAACACAAATGTAGTTTTACTTACTGCATCACGAGGACATGCATGTCCTAGTAGCGACAGTGCACATTTGACAGCAAATAATCAACACATTTTAAACCGCAGCAAAAACAAATAGTTAATTTATTCACCTAAATAATATATAATATAGTACCTCCATCGTACTCTGACGCTATGATTAATAGAACAGAACTGCTACCCCGGAAACAGGATGCAACGCGTCATCTGTGAAGCTCCACCAACGTTGAGCTCCAGTCATGTGCCTCAAAGGTTGAGAAGGAGGGGCGTGGAGGCTCCGCCCATGTTGAGCTCCCGCCCATGTTGAGGAATTGCGCAATGCATTGAGGGGTTCTACGTTTCATTTTACAATTTAAACACTATTACCGTAAACACAAATACAGTACTTGGAAGTTACTGTGTTTCATTTTACACTGTTACTGTAAATAAAAACGTGTAAATACTGTGATTACCTTTACAGTATGTAACTGGCAGCAATTGACAAGTTACTTACTGTAATTAATTTTACAGTAAGTAATTTGTCAATTGCTGCCAGTTAAATACTGTAAATATCACGGTACGTTTCTCACAGTGTGAACATAAACACCTGTACACCAACTAACATGTATACTTATATACACATACATAGTCAAACATAGAGGTATATGTTATGTATGTGTCACATCAGTTGTGACTGTGTCTTTAAGATGGCACCGGGAGTTTTGGGATGTGTGAACCGGATACAGTTGTGTTGTTGTGGTGTTGTCATGGAAGCGTATGCAACAACGTGTTCAATAAACGGTCAACCTAAATGTCGTAGTCCATAGTCTTATATATACAACATTGGCGACGAGGATTATGGATTCTCTACTATCACCTCTCTCCCCGTTCCTCGCACTGCCGGGCGAACCGCCGATTCCGTGGGTTCGCTGGCTTGAGTCCTTCGAAACGTTCATAGTAGCCGCGGGGCTAGCTGAAGCTAACGACGACAGGAAGAAAGCCCTGCTGATACACTCACTGGGCAGCGAGGGACAGCGGATTTTTCGGACTCTCGGACTCGCTCCGAAATATGCGGACTGTGTTACACTGCTCACTGGACACTTTGCTGCCCCACAAAATGTTATGCTCCGGCGGATTGTTTTTCGGCAACGCCGGCAACAGGCGGGTGAGTCCGTCCACCATTACGTGGCTGATCTGAGGGGACTAGCCAGCCTCTGTAAATTCGGGGCGCTGGAGGATGAACTAATACGGGATCAGCTGGCTGAGCACACTAACAGCCCGACTCTCAGAGAAAAGCTGCTAATGATGACAGACAAGCTCACTTTAACAAGAGCAGTGGAGGTAGCTTTCCAGCTTGAGTCAGCAGCAGCCTAAGCATCCCAGCTAGCTCCCTCCTCCGGTTCTTTTCCCCACAGACCCATGCTACTAACTCAAACGGTGGCGCTACCCATGGAGCCTCACGGGGAGGTTTTCCCTGAGGACAACTTTGATGTGAACTTTGCAGCACGCCAGGGTACGGCAGCACGCCGGCCCTGTGATAATTGTGGCTCATCATCGCACCAGAGTCGAGCTCCGAACTGCCCTGCCAAGGGACAGAGGTGTCAACGCTGTGGCAGACAGAACCATTTTGCACGGGTCTGTCGCTCTGTTCCTGCAGCCGACGGCCCACCTCCACGTACGCCTGGGCCACACGCACCGACGACCATCCACTCCGTGGGCGCCATCTCCCGACGGCTAAAGTGCTGCACGGTGGAGCTGGATGGGGTCTGCCTCCCGCTGCTGCTGGATACGGGGGCCTCCAAGTCCCTCCTGAATGTTTCCACGGTCCGGCGTCTCTTTCCGCTCCGAACAATCACCGCCGACGCCGAGGATTTGTACGGGTATGGACACTCTAAAATTGGAATGGCGGGCACAATCACCTTGGCTGTGCGTTACGGGACTAAGACTCTCCCCGCATTCACCTTTCAAGTGTCTCACCAGGGGGCCAACCTCATCGGTTTTGATTTGTTTTGTGAGTTGGGTTTCACCCTTGTGGACAATTCTGGGGCCGCTATCTTGTCTGTTGGCTCGCCGTGGCATCAGCGCTGGCCTGCCCTGTTCAGTGGTTTGGGCTGCCTCACCGCCTTTGACCACCAGCCCCTCCTCAAGCCTGAGGTACACCCTGTGATTCAGCCCATACGCCGCCTGCCTCTCGCCCTGCGCGACGACGTCACCGCCGAGCTGCAAAAACTCTTGGACGCGGGCATCATAGAACGCATTGATGGTGGTGAAGAAGAAGTCAGGGGGCCTGCGCCCGTGCATCGACCTCAGGCCGGTGAACAAGGCCGTGATACCCGACAGGTATCCGCTGCCCACAGTGGAGGAGCTAGCCGCACAATTCTACGGCTCTTCCATGTTCACGAAACTAGACCTTCGTCAAGGCTACCTACAGGTTCTGCTGCACCCTGACAGCCGCAGCCTTACAGCTTTCGTGACTCATGTCGGAGTGTTTCGCTACACCCGCATGCCTTTTGGCCTCAGCTCGGCCCCCAGCTGTTTTCAAAAAATCATGTCCACCATCTTCGCCGGCATCCCGGGCGTGGTCGTCTTCCTGGACGACATAGTGGTTCATGGTGCTACACCAGCCGTTCATGACGAACGCCTGGCGAGGGTGCTGGACGTCCTCGCCAGTCACAACCTCACACTCAATGGGGAAAAGTGCACCTTCACTGTTCCAGCCATCGAGTTTGTGGGGTTCCGCCTGACCGCCGACGGCCTCAGCCCGTTACACTCCAACGTAGAGGCGGTGCTGCGCCTGCCTGAGCCGTCCTGTCCGGCTCAGATCTCTTCGTTTCTGGGGATGACGGCCTACTACCTGCGCTTCCTTCCTCAGTACTCCTCGACCACCTCCCCACTACGTGAACTCCTGAAACAGGACGCAGTCTGGGAGTGGACCCCGGCCTGCTCTGCCGCTATTCGCCAGCTCAAGACGCAGCTCACCTCAACGCCGGTGCTCGCATTCTTTGACCTGAAGAGCCCCACGTTCGTGACCTGTGACGCGTCCAATACGGCAATAGGGGCGGTGCTGTCTCAGATCCAGGGGGGCACAGAACGCCCGGTGGCGTTCGCCTCTCGGTTCCTCAACTCGGCCGAACAGAAATACTCAGTGGGGGAGCGGGAGGCGCTGGCCTGCGTCTGGGCGTGCGAGCGGTGGCACATGTACGTGTATGGGCGGCATTTTACGTTGCGTACTGACCATCAGGCTCTTACAGCCCTGCTTGCTACATCGGGGTCGGGGCACAAACCGCTGAGGATCTACCGCTGGTCAGAGAGACTCCTGCCGTATGACTTCACCACAGTGTTTACTCCCGGCAGGGAGAATGTGGTGGCTGACCTGCTCTCCCGCGCCACCCCCACCCCAGCGCCCGGCGAGGGCCCGGACGCAACAGAGTCAGAGCTCATACTCATGCTCCACGCCCCGCTTCAGGCCGCGGTTTCCCTGGATGACCTTCGGCTCGCGTCGGAGGAGGACCCCACGCTCTCCCTGCTCCGCACTTACATCCGGGATGGATGGCCTGCGAAGTTCCCGGAGGAGCTGGCGTCTTTTCATCGGGTCAAGGATGAGCTGACCTGCTGGAACGGTGTCTGCGTGGCTCGGGGCCTCCGCACGTTCGTTCCCATCGACCTCAGGGCCCGCGTATTGTCTATGGCACACGAGGGCCACCTGGGTATCGTGAAGGTAAAACAGCGCTGCAGGGATTTGGTGTGGTGGCCGGGCATAGATCGAGATATAGAGACAATGGTGAAGGAGTGCACGGCCTGCCTGGTCAGTGGCAAAACTGGCCCGCCACTCCCACCGCCCCTGCAGCCCTTGCAGTGGCCACACGCGCCTTGGGAGCACATGCAGCTGGACATCTGTGGGGAGCTGCATGGCGTCCCGCACCACCAACGCTTCCTCCTGGTGGCCTACGACCTGCATTCGAAATGGCCAGAGGTGGTCGCCACAGGGTCCGTAACGGCTCGGGTGGTCACAGACTTCCTCTCTTCTCTGTTTGCTCGGTGGGGCAGTCCTAACGCCATCACTACGGATAACGGCCTACAATTTGTCTCCTCTGAGTTCGCCACCTTTGTGGAAGAGAGGGGGATTAAACACATCCGTACAGCTTTCTACCACCCGCAAGCAAATGGGGGGGTGGAAAGGTTCAACCAAACCCTAAAGAACGGGATCAGAGCACACCTGGCAGATGGTCTTCCATTCTCAGCCGCGCTGCTTCGCACCTTGCTTCACTACCGGGCGACGCCGCATTCAACTACCGGCAGCTCCCCAGCCCTCTTGATGATGGGCCGTGAGCTGCAGCTCCCTTTGGATCGGCTACGGGTCCCGGCGGCCGTCACGCCAACAGCCACACCCTGCCAGAGTGCCAGGGTTGCAGAGGCTCAGCGTCGCATGAAGCAGCGGTTCGACAAGAGACGGAGGGTGAGAGCACCTTCCTTCACAGTGGGGGACTGGGTCAGGATTCACCGTCCTAACCGGGACCACAAGCTGCTATCCTTCTGGACGGCGCCGATGAAGGTCACCGCTCAACTGGGGTCAGCCACCTTTCGTTTGGCCGACGGATCACGGTGGCATGCAAGCCGGCTTCGGAAGGTGGCACCACCCCCCATCGTGGACCCAGGGCCCAGGGAGGACGGGGACTTTGTTTTTCCTGATGAGCAGTTGCAGGATCCAGCCGGGTTCCCACCTGAACCGGTTGAGCCAGTGGTTCGTTTTGAAGCTCATCCGGCCCGTGTCCGGGTCAGACCAAGATACTTGGAGGACTATATTGTGAGCTTGTGACTCTCAGGGGTAATGTTCAGAGCATAGTCTGTTGCGTGGCAGAATAATCCACATGGCTATGCTGGTGACTGGCAGTCTACCCAGTTCATCTAGAGTAGATAGCTAAAAGTTAATTGGGTTCTTTGTGGGGAGGGGTAAATGTTATGTATGTGTCACATCAGTTGTGACTGTGCCTTTAAGATGGCACCGGGAGTTTTGGGATGTGTGAACCGGATACAGTTGTGTTGTTGTGGTGTTGTCATGGAAGCGTATGCAACAACGTGTTCAATAAACGGTCAACCTAAATGTCGTAGTCCATAGTCTTATATATACAACAGTATATAGTATATACTGCACAAGATGCTGACAGGCTGAACAAGCTCGTGAGGAAGGCTAGCTCTGTTGTTGTAGTAATCTGGAGGAGGGGGCGGGGGGAGGGCAGGGAGAAAGCTGGACTGTCTTTTGTGCCTGTAGCCATCAGGCTGGACAACCAAGAGTTAACCTATACCCATCAATAACCTGCACTGAATATTTGGTATTTGTTACATGCACCTGTATATTTAACATATCTGTTCTGCTCACATATGTACATTCACCGGATCATAGTTAAACTCCAGTTTCTCCCGTAAAATATTTTATTATTTAAATCTATACTGTTAATACATATTTATTCTTATTTTACGTTATTTTTTATTTGACTATTATTCTTTTAATTCCCTTGTATATTCTGTGCTTCTTCTTATTCTGTTGCTGCCTTGACACGTGAATTGAAAGGTCCCTCTTCTTTTATCTTATCTTATGCACACATTAAGAAAATATAAAGGCACAACAGTCAATAAATACAAAAATAACAGTCACTTATAAACGGATGAAGATTCATGTATTACAGTAAAAAAACATGTACAGTTGTTCAAATGACTTTGGATGTGTGTGTGTCTCTGTGTGTGTGGGAACATGCTGTTGTTACTCCAGAAGAGGTCCTCGGTGATGTGGACCAACTGGAATTTGGTTCAGCTCACGTGTTCCACAGCAGTACCACCAATGGCCAGTGGGTGGGGGTGTTGGGTGTCGTTTGTCCTGAAGTCGACAATAATCTCCTTTGTTTTCTCCACATTGAGAAAGAGATTTTTGTATATGCACCACGTGGCCAGCTGGTTCACCTCCATCCTGTAGTGGGTTTCGTCGTTGTTGCTGATGAGACCCACCACGGTTGTGTCATCCGCAAACTTGATGAAGTGGTTGGAGCTGTGGGTGGGTGTGCAGTCGTGGGTCAGCAGGGTGAAGAGGAGGGGGCTGAGCACACATCCTTGGGGGGCACCCTTACTCAGCGTGATGGTGTGGAATGTGTTGTTGTGGACCGGTACTGATTGCGGTCTGGCAGTGAGGAAGTCCAGCAGCCAGTTGCAGAGAAAGGGGCTGAGGCCCAAGTTTGTTAGTTTACAAACCAGCTACTGGGGGATGATGGTGGATCATGGTGTTGAATGCAACATAACTTAAAATGAAGGCTTCTGAATTTGTCCCAGTCTGTTCACATTTTCTTTTACATGAACCAGCATTTAAACACTGCCATAGCCCATACAGTGTTCACTTTAGTGTTTACTTCCTGTCTGTTTTCAGCTTAGCCATCATGAATCCAAAGTGTCCTGCTCTCGGCAAATATATAAATGAATATTCAAAAAGTGCTCCATGTTGTTTTCTGATGGAGGAAACGAGGGGTTACGTATGGTAACCCTTGTCATATCACTCACAGGCGGAGCCCTCTACTGCAGTGACGTGCGGTGAGGTTCATGGCTGGTGAGGCACTGACTCTTTCAGGGTCAGATTTACAAATATTATATTTTGACCTTAATCAAAATGTTCGGTTATTTTCAAAAGCTTTTTTAGTCTGATGCTTCGATTCATTTTAAACAGACTGTTCAACAAAAGGATACCCAAAATCTAAATATTGGATTGTTCTTTCTTAGTAAGATCCCATGTTCATTACAATTGGGGTCTTACCTTGACTTGAAGATGAAGTCCATGCTCTCCTTCTGGACAACAATCTCCATTACATTTTTGTAAAAGTCCTCCTTATCTTTCTCTAGTTTCAAAACAAAAGTCTAGTTTGTTGTTCGCGTCTACCGTCTCCGCGTAGAATAACAGTAGCAACAAGAACCTGTGGGCTCACCTGCGCCCCCTTCAGTGCAGCAGAGGTTATGGCTGCCTCCCCTGGTGCTTTTTTCATTGCTGTTGTATGATGAGACCAGCGGGCCTAAATATCATATATACGTGAAATAAGTTATTTAGAGACTATGGATGGCGAGGACACATGTAATAAAGGGATCTACAAACATTACATTGGTGACATACAGTGAGATGGTGCAGGCATGCGCTTAGGGCCCGCTTTCCAGCCAGTTTCTGTGGGGTGACGCATTCTGAGGTGAGGCAGAGCTCACCTGTGCCTCACCTCACAGTAACTGGCTTGAGCACGCTCACAAAATAAGTGCCCACGCTACATTAGCCAGCCAGTTACTGTGGGCTTACGTGAGGCAGAGCTCGTCCCTGCCTCACTTCTCATCGCTACCCGTAGTTGTAGCGGAGCTCGGCCAATTTGCTGATTTTGACTATAAAAAGCGATTGGAATCATACATAAATCACATTTACAACACAGATCAGTGGAGACATTTTATTTAGTTTTTCTTTAGTTGTTTTTCCGTTACATTGGAGTATGACAGGGTGAGGCTCTGCCTCCACTGCCTCCGCTGACTGCACGTCGCTGTCCTACTGGACTTTCATTTCATTTCAAACCTTTATTTACCCAGGTGTATCCCATTGAGATCATTGATCTCTTTTTCAAGGGAGACCTGCTCAAGTAGGTTCCACATGAAACATAAAAAACATAAACAGAACAGCAAAAGGACATTTTACAGCATCATTACAGGGATTACAATTTACAAACTATCCACATGAACAGGTACCGACAGCTTCCGATTGAGTAGCATCCAACCGAGCTTTAAAAACATTTAGTGGCACCAGATTGCTCAGTTTCCATTTCAATTGCAGACTATTCCAAGACAGAGGAGCTGCGCATCTAAAAGCTGTCTTCCCTAAGACAGTCCTAGCAGTTGGCACATTTAATAAAACTACAGCATGCGATCTCAGGCAGTAGCCACTTACAATTCGCCGTGAGATCAGGGAGCAGATATAAGATGGAAGTTTCCCTAACATGGCTTTGTATATAAAAATGTACCAGTGACTGAGCCTCCGTACAGTTAGTGAAAGCAAACCAGCATACAGGGTACAGTGATGGGTTAATGCTTTACAGTTTGTCACAAATCTCAGTGCACTGTGATACGCAGCATCTAACTTGACCAGGCAATTGGCAGACCTGTGCATTCATATAGACCAGATCCCCATAGTCCAGCACAGGTCAAAAGGTCACAGTGACTAGCCTTTTCCTGGCCTCAAGCGAGAAGCAGGACTTGTTCCTGTAGAAGAAACCTAGCCTAACCCTCAGCTTTTTTAGCAGGTTATTGACATGAAGTTTAAAAGAGAGACAATCATCAAGCCAGATACCAAGGTATTTGTAACAGGTAACCACTTCGAATTTTATTCCTTGCATAGTTACAATATCTAAAACAGGTTCTGGTGTCTTTTTAGCTTTTGAAAAGAGCATTACCTTGGTTTTCTCAACATTTAAAAGAAGCTTTAGTTCAGAGAGCTGAGTCTGAATAATGTTAAAAACTGCTTGCAATTCAACAACAGCCTCAACAATGGAGGGACCTGCACAGTACATCACATACAAATGTAAGGTTGCTCCATCGACATTTTCACCTAAACTATTGATGTAGATGGAGAATAAAAGTGGACCTAAAACAGAACCTTGAGGAACACCATTAGTAATGTTTAACCACTCAGAAGACAGCCCATCAAAATGAACACATTGGGACCTTTCAGAGAGGTAGTTCACAAACTACCCACTGCATGGCAGCACTCTAAAAACGAATTCAGGCGACCTTTCACCTCCACTTAATTAAATGCATGGTTGCAAGAGAAAAATGTGAGTTAATTGATTTAGATAAACATTTAAGTTGCAAACATTAGTTTATAAGTTGTGTTGACGTAATAATCTTGGTAATTACATCAACTTAATATTGTGTGAACTCTGATTTCTGCGTTAATTGTCTTAAAACTAAATTCAAGTTGTAGTAAGTAATGCAATTGGCTTGATAACTTAATTGTTCTACACCTTGAGTTAAGGATTTCAAGTCCACTCCCACTTAACATGCCTGGACAAGTTCCCACAGTTAAGACAAATCGAAATATACAAAGGACATTTTAAGGTGAGTGTCATCTTTTGTCATTCCAATACAGCAGATAGCCTTGTAGTTGCACTGTATAGGCAAATTGCTGTTTGACCAAAACTAGCAGCCTTTGAACTGTGAATAGTTCTGTGAGAGGATACAAAGTATAGAGGCTACTGTGAGAGTACAAATACTTTGGTTACTATTGTGATATCGCTTATTATTCAAAATGAATCTCGTGAAGCAGATCAAGGATGCTTCTTGAGGTAGGATCCTTATTTAGAGTTGTCATTGAAATGCAAGTTGTTGGCAGTCTCCCATTCAGAATATATTCATTTAGGTCATTTCTCTTTTTTTCCTTTTTCAAAAATAGCACAATACAATTGAAGTACGCAGAGAACTATAGCCATCCGCTGCCTTGTCGTGTACCTTGGAGAAAAGGAAGAGGACCTTTTCAAGGAGTTTAGCGACATCATTAAAAATCTTGAAATAAAATAAAATCCACGGCACAGTGTAAAAACACAGGACAAAAGCACTGTTCTCTTAGTTACATTCTGAAGCATATTGCACTTTTGGCCACACCCCAATCAATAGTATCTTAGCAACGTTCAGCATGGATAGGTGTTGACAGCAATGGCACGGGAAAGGGATTGTGTAACATTTGAGAAGTGGCTTCTGCTCTTCTCTTAACCAGTTCACGTGTTGTATGGAACCTGCAAAAAAGATGAGAAGATACTAAAACGTGCACGGTTATGATTGACAAAATCTGTCCACATGCATTTAAACACTAGGCAAAGTACTCAAAAGCACCTCTGTGTGTCTTCAGGACCACATTGCCATGGTGACACACACATGCAGACTCAATAGGTGAAAACAATACCAGCGTTGCTTTAGCAGCTGGTAATAATGGCTCTGAATTAGCTAAGAGTTTAAAAAGTATGCAGTTCCCTAATTCATTATCTCTTATGCGCTAACCTGTTATTTAATGTGCTTCAAAAGGACATGAATATCGCCTTCATCAGTGACCGGTCCACCCCAGGATCTGACCACACGATGGCAGCCATCGTGGTCGAGGGAAACAAATGAATGAGCATTCTGCGTTAAATGTGTTCACACTGTTTGAAATAATGACTGTCGGCAGTGTAAACATCTTTGTTACATCTTTTGTGAAATGGATGCGTGTGATCTGCAGATTGGCGGCCATTGAGAGTTTGTTTCTGTAGTTTCACAACAACTTTACAGATGTGGCACCGGTTTGAAATATGCAAAGGCCTCTAACTTCGATGTGATGGCAGCATGTATTAGCTGTGTCCCCATGTCCCACGGTAATACGGCTAATGTGTTTATTTATTATTTGTGGGGCAATTTAAATTTGTGTTATTTATCTTTTTTCTCAAGATTGAAATGAAGCTCAGTGCAAGTTCGTTCAGGAAGACTGGGTGTATATACTTTCACTCCACAGCTGCATATAATCAGCTCATCACAGGCGTTCTCTTTAACCTATTACATTTCACCTCATTCTCCAGCAGCCAATCAGCGAGCTGCAGCCAAACTATAACATGGTTCTCCTCTCTCCTGCAGTCAGCTGTGATTTCAGGTGTTCATGCACCTTATCATATGGCATGTGTGAATGCTCAAACAAAATGAATTCTCTCCTGATTGAAACATCATGTGTTGAAATAAACAACAGCAGTTCAACATGAAAGTGAATTGCCTCATATTTTTGTTGTGGAATCAATTAATTTCTTTCTTTAAAGGCAAAAACATGAAAAAGCTAAGAAAAAAAACTATTGAAAACAATATATTTGGAGCAACTTCATTTATAAATGGTTGTCAACGTAAACATGTGTGTTCACAATGATGGTAATTAAGTACATACAACTTAAAATTCCTTTTAAATCATACGGTAAAACAAGTTGGAGCAACTTAATCTTTTGAGTAATCAACTTCAAAACTTGTGTTTATGCTACCAATTACAGTAAGTGAGTAATTAACAACACTGATTGTAGAGGAAAAGCCTTCTCCCCTAACTCAAATAACTTTGTTGCTTTCAGACAATTTCATTAGAAGTTGTCTTAACTCAATAAACATTGATGCAAACTATTGCGTTGATTTTCTTTGTTGAGCCAAGGCATTTGTTTTTAGAGTGTGGACATGCCAATACTGAGTAGCCTCTGCTTTAAGATGCGATGATCGACGGTGTCAAACGCTTTGGAAAGGTCAATAAACAGAGCTGCTCAACTCTGCTTATTATCTAAAAAACTCGCCACATCATTCACCACTTTCATTGTGGCAGTGATGGTGCTGTGTTGCTTTCTGAAGCCTGACTGATGCTTAGACAGGATGTCATTTGTACATAAAAACTCCTTTACCTGTTCACTCACTAAGCGTTCAAGAACCTTAGCCAGAACTGATCATTTAGAGATGGGCCTATAATTAATTAATAAGGTGGCCTCCCCTCCTTTTAGCAAAGGCAGGACATACGCTGACTTCCATACTTTTGGAATTGTGTTAGTGCTGAGGGAGAGGTTAAAAAGAGAAGTAAGAGGTGGAGCAATAAAATCTGCAGCTATCTTTAAAAAGAAAGGTTCTACGTTGTCCGGGCCGGCCGGTTTCCTAGGATCTAACTTGGTTAAAGCTTCATGAACAACATCAACAGTAAAAGGGGTAAAACTGAAAGGGTTTTCCAACACACGTTTTTCGAGTCACAGACTGTGGTGTTCACAGAAGCAGAGTTAGAAACAGAATCAAACAGAGAGCCACAGGACACACAATGCTCATTAAAGCAATTTAGCATAGTGGCCCTGTCCGATATAGAGCCAGATGCTGTGGTAAGGCACGGAGGTAGCTCATTACGGATCTCACCGGTGGATATCGATTTTATGGCTTTCCAACATTTTCCAGGATTATTCAGGTTTTCTGTGGTAACTGACAAATAGTACTTCGACTTTGCACTTTTGATTTGCGATGTGAAGCTATTTCTTAGCTGCCTAAAACGTAGCCATTCTACCTCTGAGCCTGATTTCCTAGCCTTTGCCCAGGCCTTGTTTCTCTCATGAAGGAGACAAGATATTTCAGCAGAAAACCAAGGATTGTCTCGTCCCTTTACTCTAAATGTACGCAGGGGTGCATGTCTATCAATGATCTCCATAAAACCAAGATACAAATAAGACCATGCGGTTTCTACATCAGCACACAGATCGATTTTACCCCAATCAAAATCAAACAGATCATGCACAAAACCCTGCTCCACAAAATGTTTTATGTCTCTCTTAATGATAATGCGAGGTTTACCCTTTAGGACTTTAGTGTCCCTAATTGTGGCTACAACACAGTGATCGCTCAGATCATTTGCAAATACTCCCACAGATGAATATTTATGGGGAGCATTAGTTAAAATGAGATCAATTAGGGAGGATTTATTAGGGGACTTAATATTTGGGCGAGTAGGACTGTCTATAATCTGAGTAACATTCAGAGAGATACAAAGGTTTTTAAAATCCTCTGACACAGAAGTTAACCAGTCCCAATTAAAATCACCAAGCAGCACTATTTCCTTGTAGGAAAGTTGAGATAAAAGTGTTGCCAAAGAAGATAAAGAGTCCTTGACAGCTGAGGGGGGTCTGTAGCGGCCCACCACCATGACCTGTTGACCCTTTGCTACTTCGATATTTAAACCTAAAAATTCTAGTTGTTTACTAATAGATTTGGAAACCATCTTGGTTACACAAAACTTATTTTTTTTTTAGGAACGGTCGGTACGATATACACTATAACCATTTAAGTAGATGTCAGAGGCCAAAATAGATTTATCTAGCCACGTTTCTGATAAGACAATGACATCAGCATCAGTCGAGCTCGCCCAAATGCGGACAAAATCTAACTTAGGTAACAGACTGCGCACATTTAATTGAATGAATCCCAAATCAGCAGGAGTAGCTATCTGAGTACTACTCCGCCCACTGACTCTATGGGTACAGTGGGCGGAGGGTATACACGCGCTGTCGTCCAACAACATCGTTCCACTCCACTGCCCCTGACCGGCTTTCTGGTTAGCAGCCGCACCCTCGGTTGTGACCGTGGAGAAGACTGGGCCGCGGCTGACAGAGCACACTCTGACACGCTTACCTGGCGAAAAGTGTGCTCGGAAAACAGTGCTGAGGGCTCCCCCCCTCCGCCCATAGGCGGACGGAGAGAGTCCTCAGCCCCATATGGGGGCTCACTGTGCACCACCTCTCCCGAGTCCCTAAGGAGCACGTGGAGAGCGCAAGTGCCCCATGTCCCACACACTGAGACACGCTCACCCCGTGAAGAGTGTGTATGGACTATAATGCGGAGGGCTCTCCCCTCCTGCCCAAAGTAGGGGAAATAGTCCTCCAGCCCCATATGGGCCCAGTGTGAGCCACGTCACGAAAACGTAAGCGTATTACGTCCGGGGAGGGGGTCAGATGCCCACTGACCCACAGCCCACAGTTACAACACGTAACCCACGTTACTCCTGCTCGGCCCAGCATCAGGCCTCACCTCAGCTTCTCTCCAGGAGCTGGGGTAAAACTGAGGGCTGTAGAATCAAAAATAATTCTGATAACATGTTTATTATAAAGGGGGAGTTCAGTTACATTTACAGTATGAATCCAAAATGTCTAATACCATCACTATCTGCACCCGCAACATCAGAACTGAGTCAGTTAGTGATTATTGTAGAGTACTATAATAATACACACACAAATACATTAGGCATCTCTATTGAGGATATAACAGGCATGACAACAATCTGAATCCTTACTTGGTGATAATAATATTAATAATATTAATAATACATTAATTAATTGCTCAACAAAAATGTGTGAAATAAAATCTAATAAAAACTATTAACCCATTTCATATTATTATAACACGATTGACTGATTTTGAGCAGAGGTCTTGAGTAAAACCTCACCAAGTACATTTGAATAAATAATAAATACATTTTGGGGAATTCGCCTAAAGGCTTAGAGTTAAATTAAAGATCAGAACAAGGGAAGCACCTTTTAAGACTAAAGGGAGGATTAATGTACCTATTATACACTCAATACCCTGCTCTGGACCAAAGCTTGTGCACATTAAATGCAATTCCTGGATACATCCAGTGGCGTTTCTATATGTACAAAAGTGGTGGGGCACAACAAACTCAGATGTCTATATATAAGCTTCTGCAGAGAGCTTCATGGCTGGTGAGGCACTGACTCTTCAGGTTTACTAATATATTAAATCAAAATATAATATTATTTTCAAAAGCTTTTTTTGTCTGATGCTTCAATTACTTTTAAACAGACAGTTCAACAGAAGGATACCCCAAAAAATGTAATTTTATCATTTAAATATTGAATTGTTCTCTCTTAGTAAGATCGCATGTTCAATAAAATTGCAGTCTTACCTTGACTTGAAGATGAAGTCCATTTGCCTATCCTTCTGGACAAAAATCTCTATTACTTTTTTGTAAAAGTCCTCCTTATCTTCTTGTAGTTTCAAAAGTCTATCATTAATCTAATCAATAGATTTTTGATTCGAAAATGATAAAAGTAGGGTAGACATGTGGATATTATCCGGCTGAACAAAACGTGCATTTATCAAACAGCTACGTTTCCCACAGATCTTATTTTGACCTATTTTCTAAAATGCTATGGAGAAATCTCGTTGCTTTTTTGTGGAGGGAAGTCATGCGCAGCTTACTTCCTGGTTTTAGGACGCCTCACTGCAGCTCTCTCTCCTCCTCTTCACACACCACACTTTTCGCGGCACACGTACTTACAGCCAATCAGCTCTGAATTATGTGAGATGACGTATGGTGGGGATGGCAGCACTTTGCCCCTATGGTCATTATTTTTTGCCACACACATTAAATAGGAAAATACTCTGAGCATGCGCAGTGTAGTTTTTGCAGTCACCGTTCACTTAGACCAGGGGTCTCCAACACGTCGATCGCGAGCTACCGGTAGCTCGCGGGCAGCTTTTCAGTAGCTCGCCGCTCGATTATCGATTATAGCGTAGTGAGGTTGTTTCTTGATTTTTCGGCCGCCGCTGGACAATAACGGTTTTTTATTTTAGAATGTTTTCTGTCACACGAATATCAAATTGGTCGGTGACGCAGAGATCAAGGAACAGACGTGACAGCGGCACAGCGACACCATGCACACATGGAGCAGTCTGCTTTATCCAGCAACACCAGTCCAGAACCAACAGCGTTGGTGTCTCTGAGCCGCAGCGACACGGCCTGATTCAGAGCGGGCCGTGTCGCTGCGGCTCAGAGACACACAGGGAGGGATTTGTGTTTTTTTTTTAAAACACTCGTTATCGTCATGTCAGGTTTTTGGTGGATTTAATCAAGTCTTGGATTGCAGAGTATGAATGTCCTCTTGCTATTTTCAGTTGATAAATACTAAAGTTTGTGAAGGCAGGGGGAAAGCTTCCGCGATCACCGTCTCCTCCGTTCCTCCAAACCCCGCCCCCTCCCTGAAAATAATGAGTGACAGGCTGACAGTGACCGATCGAAACTTTATTATTCACTTAATCACTGATTGAGATGATGAAGCTAACTTAGTCTCATACATTCATGGGATTCATGTAACAGTAAGAATGTGAGTGTGCACCCACATGCACTATTTTAGTTGTTATACTCCTGTTGTCTGCTGTGTTCAGACTCAAGTCATGTGTGTGATGCCTCATTCAGGACATTCAGTATCCTTTTTTTTAACAGAAGACCGTGGCTAGAAGCTGCAGCTCGACTGCAGAAGCATTATTGTTTTGTTTTTGAGGATGGAACAACTTCACACACAGATATATGGAGGCCTACAGTTGATTTATTATGGTTTAAAATGTCATGTCAAGACGAAGAAGAAGATGAAAAAGATGGATGAACTGAGGTTATAAATCTCCAAAATCATGCTCAGCTGAAGTCTCAGCAAAACTCACAACATTTCTGGAGCCTTGAAGACCCAGAAAACTATAAGAACATTCACCAAGCAGCACTGAACAAGTCTGCTTTGTTTGGTTCTGTTCTACATGTCATAGTATTGTTAACTGACTACAAGGGGAGTTGTCATATATACGTTACGGCATGTTTACGACAGTTACAGTAAGTGGGGGTGGCGAGAGAACCCCCGGAGGCAGCAATAAAGAGTCCTGTTAAATAACCAACTGTTCCGTTGTCTGTTAATATCCAAGATATTACATGGTGTCAGAAGTGGTCGAGGATGGCAAAGTTTCAACCACCAGAGAGTTTTTGTTTCGAGAAACCCGCCGAATGGTCAGACTGGAAGAAACGGTTTACACGGTACAGGACAGCTACTAAGTTGGACAAAGAAGAAGGTCCAGTTCAAGTAAGCACGCTGGTGTATGCGCTCGGGAAGGAAGCAGAGAACATTCTCAGCTCTTTTACCTACGGGGAAGAGGAAAATGAGTCGCAGTATAATGTTGTACTGGCGAAATTTGACGCATATTTCATCCCGAGACGCAACGTTATACATGAACGGGCATGTTTCAACCAGAGAGTGCAGCGCGCGGGAGAGCACGCAGAGACATTCATCCGCGCACTATATGAGCTGTCGGAACATTGCAACTTCGGAACGGCTCGTGAGGAAAACATAAGAGACAGAATCGTGGTGGGAATTCTAGACAAGGATCTGTCTCAGAGGCTACAGCTGATCCCCAGCCTCACTCTGGAGATGACGGTACAAGAGGCGCGTCAATCAGAGGAGGTAAAAGCTCAAGTTAACCAGCAGGGAGAGCGGGCTTACGTCGTGCAGGAAGTAGCACAACGGCATAGCAGAGGTGCAACACAGAAGTGGCGGCACCCACAGAGAGAGGCGCCAAGAGAGAGAGAGAGTGAGAATGACCACAGGAAGTGCTGGCGGTGCGGCAAAATGCCACACAGCCAGCAGCATGACTGCCCAGCAAGGAGCTCTACTTGCAATAATTGTGAGAAAAGTGGACACTGGGAAAGGGTGTGCAAGAGCAAGCAGGTGAGAGAAGTGACTGAGGGTGAGGGATCAGAAGATGGACAGTATTATTATCTGGGCTCAGTTAATAGCATGCCTCACAATGATAATGAATGGACAGTCACATTAGAGATTGGCAGCTCACCTGTAGAATTTAAAATAGATACTGGAGCCGATTGTAGTATCATAAGCGAAACTGTGTACAAAACACTGGAGCCAAAAAGGGTTCTACAGAGGCCAAAGAAGGTGCTGAGTGGTCCCGGGGGTGGATTGAACTGTTTAGGGCAGTTTATAACTCAGACCAGCTACAAGGGGAAAACATACACATGCAGGCTGTATGTCATGAGAGGGCAGAGTGTGAATAACCTACTCAGCAGGCCAGTAGCTGTAGCTATGGGGTTAGTAAAGCGAGTGGGCGAGGTCAACACCAGTGAACAGGAGTTTGGCCTACTGAAAACACAGCCTGTGAAGATAGCTCTAAAGGGCAATAACCAGCCCTATGCAGTATGCACAGCACGCCGGGTCCCCATACCGCTCCTGGGTGCAGTGGAAGAGGAGTTGGAGAGGATGGAAGCCAACGACATCATTGAAGCCGTGACTGACCCAACAGAGTGGTGCGCACCCATGGTGCCAGTCCAGAAAAAGTCTGGAAAAACACGCATCTGTGTGGACTTAAAGAAGCTTAATAAGGCTGTCAAAAGGGAGAGATTCATCATGCCGACATCAGAGGGGATGATAGCTCAGCTCAGCGGCTCCACCGTCTTCTCGTCACTTGACGCAGCGTCAGGGTTCTGGCAGATCCCACTGGACAAAGACAGCCAGAGGTTGACCACCTTCATCACGCCGTACGGAAGGTACTGTTTTAAACGTCTTCCCTTTGGGATAAGCAGCACACCTGAGATATTTCAGAGGAAGATGGTAGAGACGCTGGAAGGGCTGGATGGCGTTGCCGTCTACATGGACGACATCATCATCCATGGCAGCAACACCAGCGAACATGATGAGCGGCTGCAGAAGGTTCTGGATCGGCTGGAGTCTGCAGGCCTGAAGCTGAACAATGAGAAGTGTGTGCTGAGAAAGGAGGAGCTGCACTTCCTGGGTCAGGTGATCAACAAAGATGGTGTACGACCCGACCCGGCCAAAGTGTCTGCAGTCAGAAAACTTGAACCACCAGAAAACGTGCAGGAACTAAAGAGGGCCCTCGATCAACTACCTGGGGAAATATATTCCAGACCTCGCCACAGTGGGCCAGCCACTATATGCACTGTGAAAAGCAGACTCTGTGTGGATGTGGGGTCCGGCGCAACAAGCAGCCTTTGAGCGAGTTAAAGAGCTCCTCACAACGTCACCTACCCTGGGGTACTATGATGTGAACAGGAGCACAGTGGTCTCAGCAGACGCAAGCAGTTATGGGATAGGCGGTGTCCTGCTGCAGCTCCATGGCGAGGACTGGAGACCGGTAGCATACTGCTCAAGGCGACTGAGCGACGCTGAAACCAGGTACGCTCAGATAGAGAAGGAGTGCCTGGCGAGCGTGTGGGCGTGTGAGAGGTTTCAGATGTATCTCTACGGCCTACCAGCATTCAAACTGATTACGGATCACAAACCCCTCATCCCACTGATGAACTCCAGGGATCTCGACAATGTGCCACTCCGCTGCCAGCGACTCCTCATGCGGTTGATGAGGTTCAACCCGGAGGCTGAGTATGCGCCGGGGAAAACCCTGGTGGTGGCAGACACACTGTCCAGGAGCCCACAGGAAGACAAGGAGCTCAGTAGAGACACAGCCGTGGAGTGTTACGGAACAGCTGTGATGAGCAGCATTCCAGCATCGCCGAAAAGGATAGACGGCATCCGCGCGGAGACGGCAGCGGACGAGCAGCTCCAAGAAGTGATCAGGTACATACAAGCGGGGTGGCCTGAACACCTAGCACACATAAACACCTGTGTTAGGGAGTACTTTCCCGTTAGGAACGAACTGTCTATGCATGATGGGGTAGTGACCAGAGGGAGTGGAATAGTGATACCAGGGAGATTGAGGTCAGAGATACTAGAACGCATACATGAGGGCCATCAAGGTCTTAACAAGTGCAGAGACAGGGCCAACACTTCGGTGTGGTGGCCTGGCAGAGCCACACAGATCACACACAAAGTCGAGAACTGCATGTACTGTCGTGAGCAGAGGAGAGCACAGAACAGAGAGCCTCTCCTGTCAACACCTCTCCCAGACGGGCCGTGGAAGAGAATTGGCATATATGTATGTGAACATGAGAGAGAGAGTTACCTAGTCATAGCTGACTACTACTCTAGATACCTGGAGATACTCCACATGCCTACCACGACTAGTGCACATGTGATCTTGAAGCTGAGAGCCACGTTTGCCCGGCACGGAATACCGGAGCAGGTTGTCAGTGACAACGGACCGCAGTTCAGCAGCGATGTCTTCAGAGGCTTTGCCTGTGACATGGACTTTACGCACACAACCTCTAGTCCCCACAACCCACAAGGAAACGGTTATGCTGAACGTGCAGTCCAAACGGCAAAGGGGATTCTGAGACAAAAGGACCCCCTACTTGCTTTAATGGTTTACCGTTCTTCTCCACACAGCAGTACGGGTGTCAGTCCGGCAGAGCTCCTAATGGGCAGGAAAATCAGGACGACGCTGCCCACTCTGGCCAAGAACCTGCAACCAAAGTGGCCGAGCAGACATCACATCAGAGCTCGAGATGCTGCGGAGAAGAGCAAACAGGCCTTCTACTATAACGAGCGCCATGGCGTGAGAGAGCTCACACCACTGCAGCGAGGAGACCATGTTCTCACCAGACTGGACAACCAAAAGACCTGGTCCACACCTGCAGTAGTGGCAGGTGAGAGTGTTACACAGAGGTCTTATCTCATCGAGACGGAGCAGGGTGCTCTGTACAGACGTAACCGTCGACATCTCCAAGCGGTGCCCGTCGCGGGGCCTCCAGCGAACGACGACACAAATCCCAGGAATAACACACCAGACATTCAGATGAGCCCAGAACATGGCTCGCCTGGTCCAACAAGGAACACTGATGGACTGATCCAAACCAGGTCTGGTAGACCTGTTAGACCTGTCCAGAGACTTGACCTGTGAGGGGACAGTTCAATAACAACAAAAAAAAAAGGGTGTTGTTATTGTAAAAAAAAAAAGAGAAAAAAAGGAGAGATGTCATAGTTATTGATGTGTTGATATTGTTAAAGAAAGATATCTAAGTTATTGATATGTGTTATATTGTTAAAAGGGAAAAAGGGAGATGTCATAGTATTGTTAACTGACTACAAGGGGAGTTGTCATATATACGTTACGGCATGTTTACGACAGTGACAGTAAGTGGGGGTGGCGAGAGAACCACCGGAGGCAGCAATAAAGAGTCCTGTTAAATAACCAACTGTTCCGTTGTCTGTTAATATCCAAGATATTACACTACAGACCTTTGTGAAGCAGCTTTTGCTGGCATGAATGCAATCTAAATACAGAACAAAGCTGACTGATGAACATGTACATGACTCTATTAGAGTGAACCTAAGTGGCTACACTTCAGCATACACCTGGTGGACTCCATGCAGCGCCAGTCCTCTCACTGACTGTAACAAAGAGTGAATGCACTTATTTGACCATAAGTGCCATAAGATGCTCGTCAGGTGGTGATTAAGAACATGTATGTGAATTCTCAGTGAAGTACTCACTATGTGGGCCATAATAATATGTGAGACATTTTCGTTTTCTTGGACCTTGATGTGAAGTTAAGATTTGTGATAAGCTTGAGGTATTGCAATTTCACACGTGTACAAAAGTATAGCTTAATTAAACTGATGAGCGCTATGTGAATAAATGTAAGCGATGTGATGCAAGTAGCTCTTGGCCACTTTCATTTTTTCAAAGTAGCTCTCAGATGAAGAAAGGTTGGAGACCCCTGACTTAGACAGTCAGAGGGAGGGGCAGGATCAGGTGTTGTCCCACATGGCTCTAAACAGCTCAATAGGCACACACTGTAGACACTAATTAGAAGAACACATACTAAAACAGCAATGTACAGACGAATCAGATGATTAAACATGATCTTAAAATATATTTTATATATTTTTTAATTTTTTTTTTGCATTTTGTTGTAATCATTATTTTAATACTTTCTGCTGACACTAGGTGGGGCTGCCCCTAATGACCAGTCGCCACTGGATACATCAAGCTTTAGAATTTATTTTTGGTTCCCGAGCTGAAGGAGAGGCAGAGCAGCTTGAGTCCTGCTGCTGGATTATTTGGAGCGAGTCTGGTTTTGTGCCTGATGGGAATCGGGTCCGGAGCTTTCTTTTTCACCAAGCAGCCAAATTAGAGCCTTTCATTTTGAGATTTCACTCAGAGCAGCTCGAGCAGCATTAAACTACCCACTCAAATCTTTGTTTTTATTTTACCTTTTGTTTATTATCATTTTGTTTGTAAAAGTATGTTTGTTCTACTATGTATTTACCATGAACTAATGATAGTTATTGTAAACATTACAGAGACATTTTTTTTAATGAACTAAAGACCAGTGAAGAAGAATATGCTTAAGGTGATTCATAAAATAGTATTGATATAAAGTAAAATAAAATACATATTATTTATGTTTATTATCTAACAATGCATCATTGATAAATTACGGTTACCAGGACAGGAAATAAGCATTTAGCCTATAGAGATTTGTACAGTGGAATTATTGAAAAATGTAATATGTGGCAAATTACTAGTAGCTTTTTCCAAAATAAAGTTGTTTGTTTTAAAATGTTCAACTTTTCTTACTTTGGAAAATATATTCTAATATTGCTCATATTTAAAACGGTTTGTTAAAACACACTATTTTAGGTAGTTTGTACTCCTGTTTCAACACTAGGTGTCGCAAAAGCGTGTTTTTCTCAGACTGCAGTGTCGGTGCTTCATCTAGAATCGTCCCTGGATCAAAATACTGCTCTTCTGTAGTTCCACAACACGCATGTATCACGCTGTTAAAAAAACTTTGATGACATGAGTGCTGATAATTCTGTTGGAAATGTGTCTGTGCCTTTACGAAATCTACTGAACTCCATCCAGTGTATGAGAGACCGAGTCAGAGGTAAATATGACGCTTTAGAAATGACGCAGCGGACATAGATAACGGCCTTTAGATAGAGCTAATATAGCTAGCATGCTCAAGCTAAACGTGCTAACCGAGCTCTAAATATACATATAAACGCTTATTTTTTTCATTACATGCAAACATTATAATGTATGCTGGGCTCGGTTTCTCCGCATGGATACATGTTTTAAACATTTTATAAATTCAGTTGTATGCCTTCTTGCTTTTATGCTTAACTGTTATCAAGTTGTCAATTTTCTTAAGTCTTTGTAGCAGCTTTTCATAAATATTCAAGTTGTCAGTTAATTAAGTTGGGGGAGTAAGTACCAATTTAAGTATTTGTGCTTTACTTAAGTCTTTCTTTTTCATGCCAATTTCTACTTCAACTCGGTTACATTTCAGAGGGAAATATTGTGTTGTTACTTCACTACATTTGTCTAGAAACTGTACTTTACAAATTAAAATGTATGCATAGAAAAACACACGAAGGGTAATACTTTTAAGAGTTAATTTTTTAAATTTTTCATTCATTTAAGACTTCAAAAGTAAATAACAAAATCAGTCTTTACATTTTAAAGTTGTTCTTTTCTTAAATGTGCCAATTTATCTTGAAAAGGGAAGATTTGTACCAAACTATTACTATTTTCTTCCTCAGATGGAGAATCCAATGAGTCCGATGGAGCGTTTGACCTCTCCAACTTCTGGCACACTCTGAGTTGAGTTTGGTTTATTATTATGACCGTCATCCATAATATGATGGCTCCCTGTTCAGCTGCCATTAAGACCCTCTCTATAGCAACATTTCCCATTTTGTTATCCTTGACGTCTTTTTCTGATATCACCCGTTACGTATCATATATTTAAAAAATGTTTTCTAATGTTTTCATGAGTTTAATATTAGATGACAGGCTCATTGGTGATTCTTTTTTGTATTTATGTATTTAGATAAGGGGATGTTGCCAACACACAGGTATAGTGCTGTAGCTTTCCATAAAGCCACTATAGAGCAGGGACGACGACACACAATCCAAAATAATAAGCAGCCACAGGTCTTAGATAAAATTGTATTTTATTAACAACATATCTCAACTTTAAAAAAAACTCTGAAAATTACCCGTAAAAAACCAAACTCAAAATATATTTTGGACTGTATACACATTTGTACTCTTAGATCACGGTCAAAAAACTGTTCTGTTTCATTGGTTGTCATAACCCAGCTCGTCACTTCAATTAATACCAAAATAGAAATGTGCCATTTAAATGAAAGATTACCATTCCATCAAACACATATTATTACTCTTAATATAGACTTTGAGTTCATTATGGCTCTGACTTCAGGATTGTGTGGCAAATATTTACCTACCAATATTAATGTAATGGTCAGGAGGATGCAGCCCACTCGTGTGTTGGGATGTAACTGTGTCTCCTGTCCTCAGACCAGGCGGTGAAGGCGGTGTCGCAGGAAGCCACTAAACTCAGCGTGGCATTCTCCAAACCCCCGCTGCCTTCACAACAGGTCAGATCCTTTTCGGGTGGGGCTGTACCAAATGTCTTTTTTTCTTCCTTTTTTTGTTTTACAGTCAAAGCTTGGATTAGAGGTACTGAATGAAGCTCCAACGTCATCACCATGTTTATGACAGATCAAGAAATAATAAAACACTCTACAGTTGTAGTTATGGATATAATGGGCAGTACCTTAAGGGTTCAGATCACCCTTGTTCATCTGGAGAGGCAGTTCTTTTTTTCACATTAGTGTTGTTTTACAATTACACACATAGGTACACACACATTCAAATTCTGTACCCAGAAGGCAAACTGGCACCTCTCCAGCTACCTATATTTAATCCGATCTTAAACCAACGACCCCTCGGTTCCCAAGCCAAGTCTCTACAGACTGAGCTACAACATTCATTTTCCATTTCTCTCTCTCTAAGTCGACCTGTCCTTTGTCTCTGCAGGATGGAGAGAAGTTGTCAGAGTGGATCCTGAAGAGTGTCCTCTCTCTGTCCACTGTGTATTACTGGCTGCCCAAGAGCCAAGGTAAACCCACCAGAACCATCAGGAATCCGTTCAGCTGATGATCGTTTACTTACATTCAGGTCATCATGTTCCATCCAGTCTGGTTTGAATAGGGATTGATTTAAGAGTTAACATGAAAGACTGGATGACGTGAAGCTTCTTGTATACCTGCTTTGATACTCACTTTATTTATCTGTGTCATCTTGTGTTGGAAAAACAAACTGCCATAAATATATATTTAAATTTTTTTTTATCTAAATATTCTATCCTGTGTGTGTGTGTGTGTGTGTGTGTGTGTGTGTGTGTGTGTGTGTGTGTGTGTGTGTGTGTGTGTGTGTGTGTGTGTGTGTGTGTGTGTGTGTGTGTGTGTGTGTGTGTGTGTGTGTGTGTGTGTGTGTGTGTGTTGTGTGTGTGTGTGTGTGTGTGTGTGTGTGTGTGTGTGTGTGTGTGTGTGTGTGTGTGTGTGTGTGTGTGTGTGTGTGTGTGTGTGTGTGTGTCCTCAGGTGTGAGTCTGCGACGACAGGTGAGAGACGCCACCGTGGATGTGTTGGAGGGAGTCGCACAGCTGGTGGAGGTCATACTGAGCTCCCCACTACAGAGGTACACACACACACATTCATTTCATATATCATAGTTACATACAAGTTCATAACGTTAACATTTTAATCAGCAGTTTATTATTATTGCAAACATGTGTTCAGTTCTTAGTCCTTAACAGACCTCTTACAACATGTCTTATTTTAGTCATGGAACTGAATTAGTATAAAATAACCTCCTATTGTAAATGTTAAATGATACACATGTGTATTTATGTTAATTAGCTGGCATACTAACACACACATTAAATGCACTTTGATTTAAGATCATAAAGAGCAGAACAGATCTAAGTTGAAGACACTGGTCCAGGAGTATTACAGTTGTGTTTTCAGCTACTCTGTGTTCCCTCTCTGTTTTGTATCCCTCTTTTCATTTCATTTAAATTCCTCCCAATCTCTCCCTCCCTTCCTTCAGTCTGTCTCATGAACAGTTAACTTCAACCGGAGGCGTCTGGTCTGCCTGCGACAGCTTAACCCAGCTGCCCCGAGGTCAGCAGTCTGAACCGGATTAATCTACTTGCCCAAAGACAGTTTTAACTTGATCCATTTGAAACCATTGTATTAGTTTTCTTAAGTTCAACTCAATTTAATATACAAGTGTTATTGTCTTCATGTTTTGTCTAGCAAAACTCAGCATTTCAATTCCACCACAGTTACATAAAACATGTATGTCGACATGCTTCTACTGTCATTATGTTGAATCATTTACAGGGAATCACAACTAGTTTTTCAATGTCAAGCTTTGTGATGGAAATGTTTTTATATTCTGCAGACAATAAGGCAGCTCTGTTGGTGGTTCTGTGCGCTCAGATTGGAGTTGTTAAAGATGCCATCGAGGAAATAGAACAGGTACACGCACACACTCACACACACTCACTCACACACACACACACACTCACACACGCACACACTCACACACTAGAGGCAGAGGTTTAGGGATCCCGCAGCGCATGAGGTCAATTTCACTTTTATAATACACAGGAGCAGGTGGGAGAGGAATCACAGTAACATCATGCATCAATAATAATAATAATCAAGTAATTGAATATGTAAATCAAAAGATCTGAGTATTTCTTTCACTTTAAAGCCATACAACAGACCTCAAATACATTTTGACTGACTTCACATGAGTATTTACATTCACTGTAACTGTATACTGCTCCAGTACCCTGAACACCTCCCCCCTCAGGCGTTATCGGAGGTTCAGGACCCCTTCAGTGACGTCCTGGACGATGACCAGGAGCCTCGAGGAAACCAGGACACCTATTGGTCGGAGAAGGACCGCCGTGTGATTGGTCCGTGTCAGGGCCTCATGAAGGCGTCCGCGGCGTGCCTGAGGAAACTGACGTCTGCCGTCAAAACCCACGGGGACGTCTCCACGCCTCAAAACGTGGCTCAGCTCGACGACCTGGCCGATATCACCAAGGAACTCAGTCCTGGGTAGGAACACACACACACACACACACACACACACACACACACACACACACACACACACACACACACACACACACACACACACACACACACACACACACACACACACACACACACACACACACACACACACACACACACACACACACACACACACACACACACACACACACACACACACACACACACACACACACACACACACACACACACACACACAGAGGGAACTTCTCAGTCTGAGTTCCCATAATGCAGTGTGTGCGGTGGGACACACACAGTGTAGTTTTCTGGTTTGTCAGGACCGATCGTTATTCAATTAAATTACATTATTTTATCGCACATTTTTACTTGAAATTCTTATTTTTTTAATGTTATAGTTCATTGCTATATCAACTTAAATTGTTATGTTTGTATTAGGGCTGTCAAGTTAATGCTGTTAGTCTACTACAAATAAACACGACGTTTATCTTCTGTTAACTTGGTTTATTCCATCAACGTGCATAACACCAATACAGAGCCACTAACGCACAGTGGACCTCAGGCTCCAGGTCGACAGACTAACTGCACACGCGTTTCACCGCCTCAAGGGGGCACCCTACACTACCGTGTGGCCTGTAGTATAGACGCAAAGAGATTACATGTTAACAATCTCATTCTATCTTTTTAAAGAAATAAACAAAACAAAAATAACTTTACATTGCATGAATCATAAAACAATCATACAGTGACTTAAAACTAAAATGTTTAAATTCCCTGAGTAGTCAACATAAATTAGGGAAACATTTAAGAAACAAATACATAAACAAAGGTGTTTTCAGTGTTCCATTTCAACAGACACTTTGACCCAGATCCCATTGTCCTTCGCCGAGTGCTTTCAAGAGCACTAGAGCCCAAGCTCCTTTCTCTGTGAGGCCGTCAGCGAGCTGAGATGGTGTGTCTGACCAACGCCCCTGCTTGATCCTCTTGCTCTGGATGAGCTCCTTAAAGCTACTGATTTCCAGCTGAGTCTCTTCTCTGCGACTTGTGTTGTGGACTTGAGCGCATCGAACAGAGAGTGGTCATCAGGCACACAGAGCACAGCGGGTGCATTCAGTCCAGCAGTTCCAGTAGTGAGCTCAGAAAATAGTGTGTTGTCTGCCCCATCTGGCATGGCAAGAGTTTCCCCTGCAGGGTGCTGCGAACCACTCGTTCCCTCTCTCTCCCATAGGTGTTCTAAAAGCGCCTCCCTGTGTGCCTCCGTCTGGGAGCTTTCCAAATGAAGCATCACTGAAACCTATCAAGTTCAAAGCATCACTGTTTCCCGATGTTGAAATCTGAGTGTCACCTTTTCAGACTTTAGCTTACGGATGATCTTATGAGCATCATGAACAGACTGTACTGTTGCCCCTTTTATATGAGAAGCCAAACAACATGAATCAAACGTTACATCAGGTCTCGTCTGTTTAGCAACCCGTAGGATCTGTCCTATCTTTGATGCTAACTGCTCTCTCTGTTCGCTGAGGGGTTCATTTCTCCGTGTGGCCCGACTTGCTTGTATGGGAATAGGCTCCAGGTTCTCGATGTACCTGAACTTCACCGTTAACAGTTACCAAATCCCTTCCTACAGAGGAGAACTGTTCATGCTCCTCACGCCCAACCTTGAAAGCAGACTGCAGTTGGGGGATCACATTGGATGCAAAGTTTGATGAGCCTGCCCGAAGAAAATCATCTCCATGACACGCAAGCACCCCAGTGACCTTACATTGCTCATCCAACCAGTAAAGACTGCCGGATCCACCTGTGACACTCTACCACCAGTACTCAGCATGATTTCCTTCACTTTGTTGTACCAATATAGTGATGCATCTGCAAGACCATATACACATTTCTTTAGTTTCCATACAACATGTTGACATCCTGCCTCTAGAGGGGGGCGGATATAAATATCCCTGATAGCTCCATACCTTGCAAGAATGCAGATGTGATGTCCATAGAATGGACTTCCCACTGGTTTTGACATATCACTGATAACATAAGTCTGAGTGAATCTGGGGCACATGTCGGGGAATCTTTCGGTAAATCTTGAATATTCAGCTCTTCAAAACCTCTGGCAACCAGTCGGGCTTTAGGCACTATACCCTTGGGAGTGTCCTTAAGACTACAAACCCATCTGGTGGAAATGCATTTCTGCCCTGCATCTTCAACTTCCTCATATACATTATTATTGTGCCAGTTCTTTATTTCTTCCTGTTTAGCTGCATCACATGAGATGTCTTTAGTTACAAGTACATCAGCTTCTCTGTCTTCTGTTTCAATGTTGAGATCATCAACCTGTGAGATATCAATGGATTCCTTTTGCCCATCACTACCATCATTCTCTAGATGTTGCATGTTATACCAGGTTTTATATTTCCCCGTAGCCTTGCCTGATCTCCCTAAGACTCTGGCTTTAAGTAGAGTATTGTCACCTCTGTTCATATATGTTACAGTCTGTCCTGTTTTTAAACTCACACCTGCAGAAGGGCAGGATTATTGTGGGCATTAGGCCTCTGCGCCATTTCACTTTGTGTTACGCTACTCAAAGTGTGGAGGATCGATCGCTTCACTTGTATTGGCTTCCCTGTCACCCAATTGTTGTTCATTCCCTGTATTTTGCTCACTGTCTAAACTACCAGTTGCATTGTTTATACCTTGCTCACTTCCTGCTTCTGTGTCAGCATCAGTTTGTTCCATTTGCTCTTCATTAACCTTTGTGTTCACCTTGGAAAGCCGAGAGTGATGCACTCTCACTAGGCAACCACCATGCCTCACAAAAAAACACAGC
>NW_027262285.1:0-34986 GCF_902827115.2 Pseudochaenichthys georgianus | reverse complement strand
GAACTCAAATACCTGTACTTTCTACTTCTTACATGTTGAACACAAATACCTGTACTTTCTACTTCTCACATGTTGAACTCAAATACCTGTACTTTCTACTTCTCACATGTTGAACTCAAATACCTGTACTTTCTACTTCTCTCATGTTGAACTCAAATACCTGTACTTTCTACTTCTCACATGTTGAACCCAAATACCTGTACTTTCTACTTCTCACATGTTGAACCCAAATACCTGTACTTTCTACTTCTTACATGTTGAACACAAATACCTGTACTCTCTACTTCTCTCATGTTGAACTCAAATACCTGTACTTTCTACTTCTTACATGATGAACACAAATACCTGTACTTTCTACTTCTCACATGTTGAACACAAATACCTGTACTCTCTACTTCTCTCATGTTGAACTCAAATACCTGTACTTTCTACTTCTTACATGATGAACACAAATACCTGTACTTTCTACTTCTCACATGTTGAACACAAATACCTGTACTTTCTACTTCTCACATGTTGAACTCAAATACCTGTACTTTCTACTTCTCACATGTTGAACTCAAATACCTGTACTTTCTACTTCTCTCATGTTGAACTCAAATACCTGTACTTTCTACTTCTCTCATGTCCCAAACAGCTGGTTCCTTTAGTCTGAATGTGTGTTTGGTGCGTGGTCATTATTCTTTAGAGTCACTGCGTGCCTATTGGTTGGAACACGATCCGTGCATCCATCACTTCCTGGTCTTCTCTAAAGAAGAGGGACCAATGGAAACGTTGTCATGTTGCCGTTGGTCACCATGGAAACATTCATTAGCTAACAATGACATTATTGTTCTATTAATATAAAGGGAGGTCAGGTACTCTTTAAAGCAGCTGCTAGCTATGGGTACTTTTTACTGAAGGACACTTCAAAGCCTCTTTACTTTGACTTGAGTAAAGAAGTTTAGTCAGTACTTCTACTTTCACCAGAGTATTTTTAAACACTACTTCTACTTGAGTAAAGGATGTGTGAACTTTTGACATCTCTGCTGTAAGTGCATGTAAATGTCAGTTTTCTGTGTGTGTCCACCTGTCGTAAGGGCAGTGTGTGTTCTCTGAGACCGTAGTGTCAACATCGTCTTTGATCAGCCAGTGGAAACTCTTATCAGTGAAGAGGCGGATCTGCTGCCAGTCGGCACCGGAAACATAAGAGCAGCCGGCGTTGAAGTCGCCCATCAGAAGGATGTTCTGCAGGAAAAGGGGGAATGGTTCAAATGTATTAATTGGTCACATCTTAATTACACAGTTTCTGAAATAATTTTTATAGAGGTTTTACATTGGTGTTCCAGCGAGCGCGGACATCAGTCACCACGTCGAAGAGGGAATTCACTTCCTTTACAGCCGAGTCCGGAGTCGTGTGCTGAGGAATCAGAACAAAGTCCTTCACAGCTGGAGAGCAGGAGAGAAAATAAACGAGAGACCAGTTTAAAGCCTTTGGATATGTCAGACATTCTGTAGAAGTAAGCCTTTTAGATTTAGCAAGACAGAGCTGACAACCATATTTGTTGGAAATAAAAATGGCAGAAAGAGTGAAGCAAGTAGAGTCCTGAAACCCAGATATTAGCACTTCCTGTCCCCTGGTCTGGTGGTCAAGGGTTTTCTGAATGTGTTTTTGGTTTTTAGTCTGAAATAAGGTCTGTGGTTAACATAAGCTGGAGAGGTTTTAACATTTTGTTCTACAACATAAAATACCCCTATGGTGAATTTAAAAACAGAGGTTGCTAACAAGTGTCCAAATTAGACGAGTAAACGTCATCATGGCCAACATTAGCCTCCTTTAGCTTAGCGTGGTGACGTGAAGTCATGTGACCGAGCTGTAGTCCCTTTATAGCCCAACATTAGCCTCCTTTATCTTAGCGGTGGTGACATGAAGTCATGTGACCGTGCTGTAGTTCCTTTATAGCCCAACATTAGCCACCTTTAGCTTAGCGGTGGTTACATGAAGTCATGTGACCGTGCTGTAGTTCCTTTATAGCCCAACATTAGCCACCTTTAGCTTAGCGGTGGTTACATGAAGTCATGTGACCGTGCTGTAGTTCCTTTATAGCCCAACATTAGCCTCCTTTATCTTAGCGGTGGTGACGTGAAGTCATGTGACCGTGCTGTAGTTCCTTTATAGCCCAACATTAGCCACCTTTAGCTTAGCGGTGGTGACGTGAAGTCATGTGACCGTGCTGTAGTTCCTTTATAGCCCAACATTAGCCTCCTTTATCTTAGCGGTGGTGACATGAAGTCATGTGACCGTGCTGTAGTTCCTTTATAGCCCAACATTAGCCACCTTTAGCTTAGCGGTGGTTACATGAAGTCATGTGACCGTGCTGTAGTTCCTTTATAGCCCAACATTAGCCTCCTTTATCTTAGCGGTGGTGACATGAAGTCATGTGACCGTGCTGTAGTTCCTTTATAGCCCAACATTAGCCACCTTTAGCTTAGCGGTGGTGACGTGAAGTCATGTGACCGTGCTGTAGTTCCTTTATAGCCCAACATTAGCCTCCTTTAGCTTAGCGGTGGTGACGTGAAGTCATGTGACCGTGCTGTAGTTCCTTTATAGCCCAACATTAGCCTCCTTTATCTTAGCGGTGGTGACGTGAAGTCATGTGACCGTGCTGTAGTTCCTTTATAGCCCAACATTAGCCTCCTTTAGCTTAGCGGTGGTGACGTGAAGTCATGTGACCGTGCTGTAGTTCCTTTATAGCCCAACATTAGCCTCCTTTATCTTAGCGGTGGTGACGTGAAGTCATGTGACCGTGCTGTAGTTCCTTTATAGCCCAACATTAGCCTCCTTTAGCTTAGCGGTGGTTACATGAAGTCATGTGACCGTGCTGTAGTTCCTTTATAGCCCAACATTAGCCTCCTTTAGCTTAGCGGTGGTTACATGAAGTCATGTGACCGTGCTGTAGTTCCTTTATAGCCCAACATTAGCCTCCTTTAGCTTAGCGGTGGTTACATGAAGTCATGTGACCGTGCTGTAGTTCCTTTATAGCCGTTAGCTTTTTACTTCAGAAATCATAAAGTGGTGTTAATGTGTGGAGATGATCCTGATGAACTAAACGTGTTAGTATCATAAAAGTTGTTTGACACGAAGATTAAAAGAACAGTTTCTCTCTATTTATTACCCGTCTGTTTGGAGGTGAACATGACCACAAAGGGCTCTCTGCTGAAGGCGTCCATCTTGTCATCGTAGGTGAAGTTTTTAACCACGGACACCGTCTGCTCCCTGGAGAGGAAACATGGGGCAAGACGTTTTGAAACAGTGTCTCTTACTCATAGAAACTCTGTGCAAATCTCAAGTAAATGAAACTTTAAAAATACAAACATTTAGTAGTTGTTTGTGTCTCACCTGTAGAGGAAGAGGTATTGCTCCTTATAGGTGCTGCGACCCAAAGGCTCACTGACGATGTACTTGTACTGAGGAGAAGCTCTGGGAAAACACACACACAGATTTACCAAATATATATTGCATTTACTGTGATTTGGATATCGCACTAGAGGCTATTTTGCACATTTGATCCGCCACTTTTCTTAATTCTTACTTGTTGACACGGTCCATGAGTCGTTTGGTTGCTGACAGATCGCTGTCTCTGACCTCCTGGATCAGAACGATGTCATAGCGATGGACAATCTGAGAAAATGTAGTTACTATGTCAGTAATTTTAGATTTGAAAGATTTCACCTATTCTGCAAAATCCACTTCTTCATGTCTCTTCTACATCAACATGTGTCCCCTCTTCTTCCTGTCTCTTCTACATCAACATGTGTCCCCTCTTCTTCATGTCTCTTCTACATCAACATGTGTCCCCTCTTCTTCATGTCTCTTCTACATCAACATGTGTCCCCTCTTCTCCATGTCTCTTCTACATCAACATGTGTCCCCTCTTCTTCATGTCTCTTCTACATCAACATGTGTCCCCTCTTCTTCATGTCTCTTCTACATCAACATGTGTCCCCTCTTCTTCATGTCTCTTCTACATCAACATGTGTCCCCTCTTCTCCATGTCTCTTCTACATCAACATGTGTCCCCTCTTCTTCATGTCTCTTCTACATCAACATGTGTCCCCTCTTCTTCATGTCTCTTCTACATCAACACGTGTCCCCTCTTCTTCATGTCTCTTCTACATCAACACGTGTCCCCTCTTCTTCATGTCTCTTCTACATCAACACGTGTCCCCTCTTCTCCATGTCTCTTCTACATCAACACGTGTCCCCTCTTCTTCATGTCTCTTCTACATCAACATGTGTCCCCTCTTCTCCATGTCTCTTCTACATCAACATGTGTCCCCTCTTCTTCATGTCTCTTCTACATCAACATGTGTCCCCTCTTCTTCATGTCTCTTCCACATCAACATGTGTCCCCTCTTCTTCATGTCTCTTCTACATCAACATGTGTCCCCTCTTCTTCATGCCTCTTCTACGTCAACATGTGTCCCCTCTTCTTCATGTCTCTTCTACATCAACATGTGTCCCCTCTTCTCCATGTCTCTTCTTCATCAACACGTGTCCCCTCTTCTCCATGTCTCTTCTACATCAACACGTGTCCCCTCTTCTCCATGTCTCTTCTACATCAACATGTGTCCCCTCTTCTTCATGTCTCTTCTACATCAACATGTGTCCCCTCTTCTTCGTGTCTCTTCTACATCAACACGTGTCCCCTCTCTTCGTGTCTCTTCTACATCAACACGTGTCCCCTCTTCTTCGTGTCTCTTCTACATCAACACGTGTCCCCTCTTCTTCGTGTCTCTTCTACATCAACACGTGTCCCCTCTTCTTCGTGTCTCTTCTACATCAACATGTGTCCCCTCTTATTCGTGTCTCTTCTACATCAACATGTGTCCCCTCTTCTTCGTGTCTCTTCTACATCAACATGTGTCCCCTCTTCTTCGTGTCTCTTCTACATCAACATGTGTCCCCTCTTCTTCATGTCTCTTCTACATCAACATGTGTCCCCTCTTCTCCATGTCTCTTCTACATCAACATGTGTCCCCTCTTCTTCATGTCTCTTCTACATCAACATGTGTCCCCTCTTCTTCATGTCTCTTCTACATCAACATGTGTCCCCTCTTCTTCATGTCTCTTCTACATCAACATGTGTCCCCTCTTCTTCATGCCTCTTCTACGTCAACATGTGTCCCCTCTTCTTCATGTCTCTTCTACATCAACATGTGTCCCCTCTTCTTCATGTCTCTTCTACATCAACATGTGTCCCCTCTTCTTCATGTCTCTTCTACATCAACATGTGTCCCCTCTTCTTCATGCCTCTTCTACGTCAACATGTGTCCCCTCTTCTCCATGTCTCTTCTACATCAACATGTGTCCCCTCTTCTTCATGCCTCTTCTACGTCAACATGTGTCCCCTCTTCTTCATGTCTCTTCTCCATCAACATGTGTCCCCTCTTCTCCATGTCTCTTCTACATCAACATGTGTCCCCTCTTCTCCATGTCTCTTCTTCATCAACACGTGTCCCCTCTTCTCCATGTCTCTTCTACATCAACACGTGTCCCCTCTTCTCCATGTCTCTTCTACATCAACATGTGTCCCCTCTTCTTCATGTCTCTTCTACATCAACATGTGTCCCCTCTTCTTCGTGTCTCTTCTACATCAACACGTGTCCCCTCTTCTTCGTGTCTCTTCTACATCAACATGTGTCCCCTCTTCTTCGTGTCTCTTCTACATCAACACGTGTCCCCTCTTCTCCATGTCTCTTCTACATCAACATGTGTCCCCTCTTCTCCATGTCTCTTCTACATCAACATGTGTCCCCTCTTCTTCATGTCTCTTCTACATCAACATGTGTCCCCTCTTCTCCATGTCTCTTCTACATCAACATGTGTCCCCTCTTCTCCATGTCTCTTCTACATCAACATGTGTCCCCTCTGTGGAAAGAGACTCTGGAAGTTTCAGGAACAAAGATTCTCTCTCTTTTTGATCCATTTCTATAAAAACCTGATCAGATTTTGGCCACTTTGTGATGTCATAACGATGTGTTGTCTTGGTAACCATCAGTCAATCAGCAACAAGGTATCCCCCCCCCCCCACCCTTATCACCTGAATCTCCTCTAGAGCTCCATTGAGCTCTTTGTAACCACATGTCTCTCAGAGGGGCTTCTTGTTTTCATCTGAAGTAACAGACAGAGAATCAGCACTTTGGAAACAGGGCTGAAACAGAGGGGGTTATGGGTAATGCTGCAATGATCTGTTTGGTGTTTCAGCCAATCAGAGACAGGCTCTGGATGTATCTGAGACCCGTGATATACTGATGAGGAGGAGGATGATAGGGAGCTTTAAATCATCATGTAAAGATAACAAGTCAGCCATTTGAAATACAAAGTCACATTATTGACATATTCAGAAATATTGGATGCAGATTTCAGTTCCTGACCGTGCTGATGAGGTCCATCAGAGTCGAGTTGGACGACTTCTGGTCTCCAAACTGTTTGATGTTGAACGCTCCAATCAGTAGACAGGAGGTCACATGCAGCAGAGCCAATAGGAGACTCAGGGGAAACAGCATCCTGGGACAGGTCAGAAAGTACATTTAAAAAACTCTTAAATGAGGGTTGTGCTATATATTTCCATCCAAATTAAATATTTAAAAAATGCAAAAATAGGCATTGTTTCAATAATGGATCAGTTAAAAAAGAAAAATCTAAAATAATGAAATAATAATACAAAATAAATAAAATAAACTCTAAAATAATAATATTGCTATGGAAGCCCATTTCCGCCACTTGAAAAAAATAAAATCCCCATGAAAAGTCATAATTATGAGATAAGAAAGTCGAAATTATGAGATAAAAAGTCATAATAATGACTCTAACGTTCACAGGTTAGAGTTAGAGCAACTCACAGCAGCAGTATGCCTGCACTATTGTCATTAGTGGCGTGAACGTTACCACACAACTATAGGCATATATATTATATTCATAACGGGTAATGAGCTATGAACTGCATTGTTGTAGTTTAGCTGCAATATAGGCTATATGTAACATCTAACATTTACAAAAGTCACTGCAGCGCATGCGCACTTTTTATCTCATTATTATGACTTTTCATGGGGATTTTATTTTTTTCAAGTGGCGGAAATGGGCTTCCATATATTGCATAAATGAACTCAAATAAAATAAAATATTAATAATATTGATTTATTTTTCATTGCATTCATTTACATTCTGTAACCTGATCCACAAACCCTGCATCACAGCATATATATTATTATATTGATATCAAACTAAGACTGTATTGCATTAAGGTTAAAGCACTTTATGAAAGTCATTCCTGATTGGAGGACACGTGCACGGTTAGCATGTTAGCGTCCTGCTCTCAGTGTGGGAAGACCTGAAGGACAAACACCTGCGTGTGAAGCTCGAAGAGGCGTTCACACCGGGTAGAACATTAAGAGAACGCGTTAATATTTAATCAATAGTTAAATCAGACTTTAAAGTAAATTAACAACCTGCAGTCTACAAAGTACTTCAGACTAGCTGCACCTCCACCAGCTACCCTGCAGTCTACAAAGTACTTCAGACTAGCTGCACCTTCACCAGCTTTGAGAACACTTTCATGATCAATCATTATAAAACATATCATATATATTATTCTGACATGGACTAATCTGCACAACGACTACTTTCACTGTCTTTCACTATATTTAGATGAGAATACTTTCTACTTTCACTTGAGGAACATTTTGAATGCAGGACTTTAACAGAGTATTCCTACACTCTGGTACTTCTACTTTTACTCAAGTACAAGGTCTGAGTACTTCTACTTTTACTCAAGTACACGATCTGAGTACTTCTACTTTTACTCAAGAACAAGATCTGAGTACTTCTACTTTTACTCAAGTACAATATCTGAGTACTTCTACTTTTACTCAAGTACACGATCTGAGTACTTCTACTTTTACTCAAGAACAAGATCTGAGTACTTCTACTTTTACTCAAGTACAATATCTGAGTACTTCTACTTTTACTCAAGTACAAGATCTGAGTACTTCTACTTTTGCTCAAGTACTAGATCTGAGTACTTCTACTTTTACTCAAGAACAAGATCTGAGTACTTCTACTTTTACTCAAGTACAAGATCTCAGTACTTCTACTTTTACTCAAGTACAAGATCTGAGTACTTCTACTTTTACTCAAGAACAAGATCTGAGTACTTCTACTTTTACTCAAGTACAAAATCTGAGTACTTCTACTTTTACTCAAGAACAAGATCTGTGTACTTCTAATTCTACTTAAGTACAAGACCTGTGTACTTCTACTTCTACTTAAGTACAAGACCTGAGTACTTCTACTTCTACTTAAGTACAAGATCTGTGTACTTCTACTTCTACTTAAATACAAGATCTGAGTACTTCTACCTTTCCTTAAGTACAAGATCTGAGTACTTCTACTTCTACTTAAATACAAGATCTGAGTACTTCTACCTTTCCTTAAGTACAAGATCTGTGTACTTCTACTTCTACTTAAATACAAGATCTGAGTACTTCTACCTTTCCTTAAGTACAAGACCTGAGTACTTCTACCTTTCCTTAAGTACAAGATCTGAGTACTTCTACTTCTACTTAAATACAAGAGCTGAGTACTTCTACCTTTACTTAAGTACAAGATCTGAGTACTTCTACTTCTACTTAAATACAAGATCTGAGTACTTCTACCTTTCCTTAAGTACAAGATCTGAGTACTTCTACTTCTACTTAAATACAAGATCTGAGTACTTCTACCTTTCCTTAAGTACAAGATCTGAGTACTTCTACTTCTACTTAAATACAAGATCTGAGTACTTCTACCTTTCCTTAAGTACAAGATCTGAGTACTTCTACTTCTACTTAAATACAAGACCTGAGTACTCCTACCTTTCCTTAAGTACAAGACCTGAGTACTTCTACCTTTCCTTAAGTACAAGACCTGAGTACTTCTACCTTTCCTTAAGTACAAGATCTGAGTACTTCTACTTCTACTTAAATACAAGACCTGAGTACTTCTACCTTTACTTAAGTACAATATCTGTGTACTTCGACTTCTACTTAAATACAAGATCTGAGTACTTCTACCTTTCCTTAAGTACAAGACCTGAGTACTTCTACTTCTACTTAAGTACAAGATCTGTGTACTTCCACTTCTACTTAAATACAAGATCTGAGTACTTCTACCTTTCCTTAAGTACAAGATCTGAGTACTTCTACTTCTACTTAAGTACAAGACCTGAGTACTTCTACTTCTACTTAAATACAAGACCTGAGTACTTCTACCTTTCCTTAAGTACAAGACCTGAGTACTTCTACCTTTACTTAAGTACAAGATCTGAGTACTTCTACTTCTACTTAAGTACAAGACCTGAGTACTTCTTCTTCTACTTAAATACAAGACCTGAGTACTTCTACCTTTCCTTAAGTACAAGACCTGAGTACTTCTACTTCTACTTAAATACAAGACCTGAGTACTTCTACCTTTCCTTAAGTACAAGACCTGAGTACTTCTACCTTTACTTAAGTGCTGGATATGCTTCATGAAAGGCAGGTTTTCCTTTAAATAACATCACTGTTGACCCTAAATATCTTTCTTGTCGTCGCTCACACTGTTCTGCTGTCTGACGTGAGAAGTCAGAACACCTCGTTGGTTCCTCTTGCCATGTCTACACACCAGCTGCTGCGCACATGAGGAGGAGACCCCCGGAGATATGACCTACCTGTTCGCAGAGCGTTGAGGAGAACGAGAGACGAGGGGCTCTGGAGACACTCTTTATCTACCCGATGGGGGGGGGGGGCTAGTGAGGCTCGCAGTCTCACTAGTGAATTATTATCTCAAAAAGTGACTTATTATCACAAAATACTGACTTTTATCTCAAAATACTGACTTTCATCTCAAAATACTGACTTTTATTTCAAAATACTGACTTTTATCTCAAAGTACTGACTTTCATCCCAAAATACTGACTTTTATCTCAAAATACTGACTTTCATCCCAAAATACTGACTTTTATCTCAAAATACTGACTTTTATCCCAAAATACGGACTTTTATCCCAAAATACTGACTTTTATCTCAAAGTACTGACTTTCATCCCAAAATACTGACTTTCATCCCAAAATACTGACTTTTATCTCAAAATACTGACTTTTATCCCAAAATACGGACTTTTATCCCAAAATACTGACTTTTATCTCAAAATACTGACTTTTATCCCAAAATACTGACTTTTATCTCTTTTATCTCAAAATACTGACTTTTATCCCAAAATACTGACTTTTATCTCAAAATATTGACTTTTATCCCAAAATACTGACTTTTATCCCAAAATACTGACTTTTATCTCAAAATACTGACTTTCATCCCAAAATACTGACTTTTATCTCAAAATACTGACTTTCATCCCAAAATACTGACTTTTATCTCAAAATACTGACTTTCATCCCAAAATACTGACTTTTATCTCAAAATACTGACTTTTATCCCAAAATACGGACTTTTATCCCAAAATACTGACTTTTATCTCAAAATACTGACTTTTATCCCAAAATACTGACTTTTATCTCTTTTATCTCAAAATACTGACTTTTATCCCAAAATACTGACTTTTATCTCAAAATATTGACTTTTATCCCAAAATACTGACTTTTATCTCAAAATACTGACTTTTATCCCAAAATACTGACTTTTATCTCAAAATATTGACTTTTATCCCAAAATACTGACTTTTATCTCAAAATATTGACTTTTATCCCAAAATACTGACTTTTATCTCAAAATACTGACTTTTATCTCAAAATACTGGACTAGAATAAGAAAATAAAGACAGTTAAGTCGGTAAGTACACATACAAGGACTTAGTGACATGTGTAATGTAAGGTGTTGAGACATTACCAATATAAATAAAAACAGGTGATTTTTGTCTGTTTTTCAGGAGCATTTTCCTCAGTGGTTGTTGTTGTTGTTGTTGTTGTTTTGCTCGTTTTGGATGCGTGAGCCCGAGTGAGTTGACTTACAGACGGAGCACTCTAGAAAGGACTCCAGCAAACAGCTTCCTGCCAAAGACCCAACGGCTGGGAATGTTAAGAGGGCGTGGCCAGATTTTCAATTTCAGGATTGAACCATGAGGCGGCGCTTCATTCACAAATACAGAAAGACACGTTTCATGGACTTCCAGTACTTCAGAGCATTCGAACACGTGTTATGGTTTTCACAGGCGACTACAGTATAACGAAAACACATCAATACTTTAGATCAAATAAAGTACATCTAATCTTGTAATTCAATAATATATAGTCTTTATATATTAAATAATCATAATTATAATGTTTACACTTCTTTATTTGTTATGCTCATACTTTTACCTTTACAATAGTATTTTTTGTAATGTTTATTTGGTGTTTGCTTCCTCCTGCTCCCTTTCGGACACAAACTGATTTATTATTATTATTATAAAGATATTATTAAGATAAGATGTTACTTTATTGATTGAGCGTTTGTGTTTAGAGTTCTCAGGTTACATTCCGACCATTATTTAAAAAAACAATCGGCGCTTACACACCGTCTACAGAGGGCGCTGTGGCCGAACGGCCGGCGACTAGCTGTGGCGCATTTATCATAGGTGATCGAGCTGCCTGCCTGCCGTCAGATTTCATTTAAAAGACAGGTCTTGACTTTGTTTAAAATCCAAGGGTGTAACTTTGGTTTGAGAAGTGGGGGGGGGGGGGGGGACACGAAACACAATTAAAACATTTTCCGATTTAATTCAATTTCCTGCCTTTCTACAAATACATTTGGGACTATGGTGTTAAAAATTCCAAGAAAAATGTGTAGTGTAGGGTTGGGAGGGTTACTTTGTAAATGTAATCAGTTACTGAATACAGTAACACCAAAACATCACAGATGGTATGTTTTGGTGAACAGGAGAGACAAAAAGCAAAAGGAAACTGAACGTGTTTTACTGTTTTAATGGCTTATCAAGAGCACAACTGAAACATCACATCTGAAACGATGTCACAACATAATACACGTGTTGGGGATGCAGCTTGGGATGTGAGGAGTGAGGGACACGGCTTAGAACGGGCGAGTCACCTTCTGTCCTGCCAGTGTTGCTGAGAGACAGAATTGTCTCTCAATTGGTGGCTGACTAAACTTTTTTGCCCCACTGTACACACACACACACACACACACACACACACTGACACATTCTCTCCCAAGCGCAAACACACACACACACACACACACACACACATTGACACACTCTCTCCCAAGCGCAAACACATACACACACACACACATGCTCACTCTCCCAAAAAAACACACGCACACACATTTTTTTAATCTGTAACCTGCTCGCTAGCGCCACCTATTTCAATTCCATTTTGGAAAAATTCACAAAGTCCCACCGTAACTCCGAATGACCTGAAATTTTGCAAACATATCCGGGTGGACCTGCTCTACAAATAATCCAATTGGAATCCTTAGCTCCGCCTACTTTAAAAAATTTTAATTAGCATAATTTTAAAAACACTTAAATATTCACTTAAATTTCAATTTTTAGTTTATCAACACCAAACTTCGTATACAGTATCGCTGGAGGGTCATACACATTACCCTAGGAGATGAGCATGTTCAAACGATAAATATTTCCGCCATGAATTAAAACGTACTCTCAAAAAGGCGGGGCTTAGAAAGAAATGATCATAATTCATCAACAATGTATCCAAACATCACAGATTTTGGTGGAAACGTTGAATCTGTCATGGGAACTAGGCACACCAAAGTATTTTCATTTTGGACTATAGGGGGCGTCAAAAACACCACCAATTTATAACTCAAGAGCAGATGGACTAATCTTTTTGTTTTTTATTTACACATACTCTCGGGGCGACTACGAACTTAGATTCAAAGTGTCGCAACAAATTCAGAATCTGGGCGTGGCCTATACATTATTTTTAAATTGCGATAGCATAAAATGAGCTTCGGACGCAAAACTTGGGACACACGTCAGAGCCCAGGACCTTTTCGAAAATGTAAAAAAAAAACGTACATTTTCAAAAAAACTGCTCACTAGCGCCCCCTATTGTGTGGTAGTCACATATAGTTTCTCAAAACTTCACGAATTTTGGCACAGACATTTCTCATGGAATTGCGGATATATTTGTAAATACATTCCATTAGCCCCGCCCCACAAAAAGTCGGCCATTTTGAAATATGTGCGTTTTTCAGCCATTTTACGCACGTTCTTGCGAACTCCTCCTATGGGAATGATCGGAAAAATTCCAATGCAGGACAGGTTCAGCCCCTATCCCATATGATACTTAATTGAGGAGCACATTTTTGAAAAATTACTCGTGGAGGTCGTAAGCTAACAGCGAATACACCATTGTTGACGATTTACATGTCGCAAATTACTCTAAACTACTCGGATATAGTTATTCCGATATTCACGAAACGCTGGATGCATATTGCTATTATGATTGCACACATATTTCAAATTGCCTTCCATTAGCTCCGCCCCCCAGAAAGTCGGCCATTTGGAAAAATGTGCGTTTTTCAGCCATTTTACGCACGTTCTTGCGAACTCCTCCTAGGTTCAGCCCCTATCCAATATGATACTTAATTGAGGAGCACATTTTTGAAAAATTACTCGTGGAGGTCGTAAGCTAACAGCGAATACACCATTTTTGACGATTTACATGTCACAAATTCATCCAAACTACTACATTTCCATTTTTGGAAACCTTTACAAAGTGGCACCGTAACTCCGAATGACCTGAAATGTTGCTCACTGATTCGGGTGGACCTACTCTACATATTATGTCCTGGAACCCCAAAGCTCCACCTACTTCATTTTTTTTTAATTACCATAATGTTAAAAACAGTGAAATATTACCTTAAATTTCCATGTTTTCTTTTTCAACGCCAAACTTAGTATACAGCATCAGTGGAGGGTCAGACACATTACTGTAGAAAATGAGCATGTTCAGTCGATAAATATGCCCGTCATTAATCTAAATGCGGGGCTTAGAAAGAAATGCTCATAACTCCTAAACCACACACACACACACCGGCTCTGCTGGCGGCAAAATCAATTACAACAGACACCTATACACTCCACAACAGACACCTACTGAATGTAAAACACACACATACAGCTCCTAAAGCATATCAGGCTACAACCCTTGTATATTTTATTATGTGAAGCACCATATGGTTTCATGAAAAATATCTACTGTTTATTTCTACATATCTCCTAAAGCCTACAAATAAACACACCCCCCCCCCCCACACAAACAGAGAAAACAAGAGATCATAATAAAGACATGGTTGCTAAAGCATGTCTTTAGCAACCATGTCTTTATTATGATCTCTTGTTTTCTCTGTGATTACCACAATTCTGGAGAAATGGATCTGCTGGGGAACGACCCCTACTTTGAAAAGTGCACGGCCAATCAGCAGGACAGAGCTGCCACCCGAGGTGCTGGTTAAAGCAAGCCTGAACAGCGCTCAGGAACATCATCCACCCAAACCTCCGCTGACTGCAGTACAGCCGTATGAGTGTAGACGTGTAGAGCTCATCACTGCTGTCCCTTCAGCCTTACATACTTTTACTTATAATTCAAACATTACATCTGTGTGCCATATAGTACTTGTCATTTTGCATATACTGTATATACTTATTACATTGCATTGTCTTTATTTGAAATACTGTCTACACTTAATCTACAACTTCTCTCATATTATTGAATCAACATTGTGGTTGTTATATATTTATCTGTTATCTTGCACTTCTTTGCGTCTGAGGTTTACATTTAAATGTTTGCTGTGACGGACTGCGGAGCTGAGCAAAACACACACTAACAGTTAGACCAAACACACTTAGCTATTCCATCTACCTCTGGAACTAGCTAAACTAGTTATAAATATGTTTATTCTTCACTGTCGGCATATCGCTACCTGGTTGATGCAGGAAAAATGGTACCAACGCAACTGGCGCACATGCCTAAGATTTCCTGGTCAGAAACAAAGGAACGCAAAGTCAGGTAAACAATTTAGAGGGATGACAAACGGCTCATTTCGGAGGACTGGGGGGGGGGGGCCAGCAACCCTCCCCGACAGGCGCACGGACGCGAGGGCCCGCTCATCACTGCGCGCACAAGTGCGACCGCAGTTTTAATTATTATTATTATTATTCATTATTATTGTTATTTTTATTATTAATGTACTTGTTGATTGACACATACACACATACACACATACACATATATACATACACACACATACACATACTGGATATGCATATATGTCAATCAACAAGTAAAGCAGATTAATAATGTGTGTATGTATATGGGTATCCCAAAATCTCCGTGCTATAGTAAGTTGTGTTCTCAGCTCCCGTGTGTCTGTTCCTCTGTGTGTTCAGCGGTGGGAAACGAGCAGCTGTGATAAAAAGATCCTTAAAGGCGATGTGACGGAAACCTGCTGCTGCGTTCAGAACAAAAAATCCAACACGTGACCTGCCAGGTAAATAAACAACTTGCTGCACGAGAGAAACTAAAACCAGATAATAACACATGTTATTTAATCTGCAGGGGAACAGCAGGTCAGTGAAACTCTTCCTTACCCTGCAGAAGTGAGCATTTTCACTCCTAAATACGTGTTTATGTGTTAAATAATTCTGCTATTTTGTCCAAATAATGAAGTATCATTTCAAACCAGGAGCCTAGAAATATTTAGAAATAATAAAATAATAAATGAATAAAAATAAATAAATAATAATAAATAAATATATAGAAAAATAAGAGGAAACGTCTCAAATAAATATAAATACACAATGTAATTCAGAACTCATTTAAAAAATAAAACATGTGCAGTACATCTGAGTTTAAAATAGACAATTGGATTGAGCAGACATGTGCAACATACACAGAGGAATGTGTAATAAGTGTGTTCACTTTAAATACAAAACTGATGTCATATAGAGTTGTGTTATGTTGACAATATAGCACATATAAATATATATAAAATATCAATGACTGCAGTACAGTCAGAGTGTAATACCGGCTTCACACCACCAGAGGGCGCCAAAGACTTAAAAACCGCAGAAGAAAAACAAACAGCTGTTCCAGATTCATGAGATAAGATGGACCTTTATTTAATTAAAATGGAGGAGTTTAAAATTAATTAATAACAATTTAAATAAATACATAAGTAAGACGAAACGTCTCAAATAAATATAAATACAAAAAAAAGTATATATAAATATAGATATTAACTGCAGTACAGATATGGTGTAATACCGGCTTCACACCACCAGAGGGCGCCAAAGACTTAAAAACCGCAGAAGAAAAACAAACAGCTGTTCCAGATTCATGAGATAAGATGGACCTTTATTTAATTAAAATGGAGGAGTTTAAAATTAATTAATAACAATTTAAATAAATACATAAGTAAGACGAAACGTCTCAAATAAATATAAATACAAAAAAATATATATATAAATATAAATATTAACTGCAGTACAGATATGGTGTAATACCGGCTTCACACCACCAGAGGGCGCCAAAGACTTAAAAACCGCAGAAGAAAAACAAACAGCTGTTCCAGATTCATGAGATAAGATGGACCTTTATTTAATTAAAATGGAGGAGTTTAAAATGAATTAATAACAATTTAAATAAATACATAAGTAAGACGAAACGTCTCAAATAAATATAAATACAAAAAAATATATATATAAATATTAACTGCAGTACAGATATGGTGTAATACCGGCTTCACACCACCAGAGGGCGCCAAAGACTTAAAAACCGCAGAAGAAAAACAAACAGCTGTTCCAGATTCATGAGATAAGATGGACCTTTATTTAATTAAAATGGAGGAGTTTAAAATTAATTAATAACAATTTAAATAAATACATAAGTAAGACAAAACGTCTCAAATAAATATAAATACAAAAAAAAGTATATATAAATATAAATATTAACTGCAGTACAGATATGGTGTAATACCGGCTTCACACCACCAGAGGGCGGCACAGATCTAAAAACTGCAGATTTATTTGATTGATTGATGCATTTATTTCAAACAAGTTAAATAAATAATTACAAAACAAAATATGTTGCAGTGCATAGTCATGTAAGAGAAAACAAGAAAAAGTGACAACAACAACAACAACAACAACAACAACAACAACAACAACAACAACAACCACAGCATTAGCAACATAAACAGTCCCACATCTAGTGTTCGAAAAGGAGTGAAAATAAATGTATTTAATCTCACCCTCTTATCCCTAAATGATTTATTTATAATCTATAAATAAATATCATTAATTATCATTATTATTATTATTATTATTATTATTATTATTATTATTATTAATTATTATTGTTATTTTTATTATTAATCTGCTTTACTTGTTGATTGACATACACACATACAAATATATACATACACACACATACATAGATACATACTGTATATGTATATATGTCAATCAACAAGTAAACCAGATTAATAATGTGTGTATGTATATGGGTATAGATATACACATACATATATACCCATATACATACACACATACATATATAATATACACACACAAATATATACATACAGTCAAACACAGCAGTCAGAGTGTAATACCTGCTTCACGCCACCAGAGGGCGCCAACGATTTAAATACTGCAGAAGAAAAACAAACAGCTGTTCCAGATTCATGAGATCAGATGGACCTTTATTTAATTAGTTTAAAGCAGCAACAGGACAGTACAGATTTACACGAGGTAAAATAAAAATAATAACTATTTAAATAGATAGATAGATAGATAGATAGATAGATAGATAGATAGATAGATAGATAGATAGATAGATAGATAGATCGATCGATAGATAGATAGATCGATGGAGCGATACTTTATTGATCCCACTTTGGGAAATGATTTCGTCACAGAAGCAGAAGAGTGTTCAGACTTTATAATATAATGCTTTAAATATTTTTAAAGTGGAAAAGAGAATTAATAATTAAAAATAAAATGAAAAATACAACAGGATCCAAAACACTACATGTTATTTATAAGAAAGGAGAGTTAAAATAGAATGATACGGTAACTGTTGAAACAAGATAATATAGCAACGCACGCATAGATAAACATGGCTCAGTCTTTATCAAATTAGGACTTAATATCTCAAAGTACTGACTGTTGATGCAACAGTGTTTAAGTGGTCCATTGGCATAGTGTCATGTACACTACTGCTCAGTCAGTAGGGGCTTGGACTGTGAGCCGTAGGGTCCCCGGTTCAAGTCCCCGACCAGACCTAAATATGGAGTGTGGACTGCTACTTGCAGAGGTCCCAGTTCACCTCCTGCCCTGCTGGTGCCCTTGAGCAAGGCACCGGACACCCCTATTCCCCTCCCTGGGTGCTGTGCAATAGCTGCCCACTGCTCCTAGTACTAGACTCCTGGTACTAGGATGGGTTAAAAGCAGAGAACACATTTCACTGTGTGCTCTGCATGTGTGACCATGAGAGAGAGTTTCATCCCTCCCATTCTATTCTATTATTATCCCAAAATACTGACTAAATATCCCAAAATACTGACTAAATATCTCAAAATACTGACTAAATATCCCAAAATACTGACTAAATATCTCAAAATATCTCAAAATACTGACTAAATATCTCAGAATCTCCCAAAATACTGACTAAATATCTCGGAATCTCCCAAAATACTGACTAAATATCCCAAAATATCCCAAAATACTGACTAAATATCTCAAAATATCCCAAAATACTGACTAAATATCCCAAAATACTGACTAAATATCTCAAAATATCCCAAAATACTGACTAAATATCTCAAAATATCCCTAAATACTAACTAAATATCCCAAAATATCCCAAAATACTGACTAAATATCTCGGAATCTCACAAAATACTGACTAAATATCCCAAAATACTGACTAAATATCTCAGAATCTCCCAAAATACTGACTAAATATCCCAAAATATCCCAAAATACTGACTAAATATCCCAAAATACTGACTAAATATCTCAGAATCTCCCAAAATACTGACTAAATATCCCAAAATATCCCAAAATACTGACTAAATATCCCAAAATACTGACTAAATATCTCAGAATCTCCCAAAATACTGACTAAATATCCCAAAATATCCCAAAATACTGACTAAATATCTCAGAATCTCCCAAAATACTGACTAAATATCCCAAAATATCCCAAAATACTGACTAAATATCCCAAAATACTGACTAAATATCTCAGAATCTCCCAAAATACTGACTAAATATCCCAAAATATCCCAAAATACTGACTAAATATCTCAAAATATCACAAAATACTGACTAAATATCTCAGAATCTCCCAAAATACTGACTAAATATCTCAAAATATCCCAAAATACTGACTAAATATCCCAAAATATCCCAAAATACTGACTAAATATCTCAAAATATCACAAAATACTGACTAAATATCTAAAAATATCCCAAAATACTGACTAAATATCTCAAAATATCACAAAATACTCACTAAATATCTCAGAATCTCCCAAAATACTGACTAAATATCTCAAAATACTGACTAAATATCCCAAAATCTCCCAAAATACTGACTAAATATCTCAGAATCTCGCAAAATACTGACTAAATATCCCAAAATACTGACTAAATATCTCAGAATCTCCCAAAATACTGACTAAATATCCCAAAATATCCCAAAATACTGACTAAATATCACAAAATACTGACTAAATATCTAAAAATATCCCAAAATACTGACTAAATATCTCAAAATATCACAAAATACTGACTAAATATCTGAGAATCTCCCAAAATACTGACTAAATATCCCAAAATACTGACTAAATATCTCAGAATCTCCCAAAATACTGACTAAATATCCCAAAATATCCCAAAATACTGACTAAATATCTCAAAATATCACAAAATACTGACTAAATATCTAAAAATATCCCAAAATACTGACTAAATATCGCAAAATATCACAAAATACTGACTAAATATCTCAGAATCTCCCAAAATACTGACTAAATATCTCAAAATACTGACTACATATCCCAAAATCTCCCAAAATACTGACTAAATATCTCAGAATCTCCCAAAATACTGACTAAATATCTCAAAATATCCCAAAATACTGACTAAATATCTCAAAATATCCCAAAATACTGACTAAATATCCCAAAATATCCCAAATACTGACTAAATATCCCAAAATACTGACTAAATATCTCGGAATCTCCCAAAATACTGACTAAATATCCCAAAATACTGACTAAATATCCCAAAATATCCCAAAATACTGACTAAATATCTCAAAATATCCCAAAATACTGACTAAATATCTCAGAATCTCCCAAAATACTGACTAAATATCTCAAAATCTCCCAAAATACTGACTAAATATCTCAAAATATCCCAAAATACTGACTAAATATCCCAAATATCCCAAAATACTGACTAAATATCTCGGAATCTCCCAAAATACTGACTAAATATCCCAAAATACTGACTAAATATCTCAGAATCTCCCAAAATACTGACTGAATATCCCAAAATATCCCAAAATACTGACTAAATATCTCAAAATATCCCAAAATACTGACTAAATATCTCAGAATCTCCCAAAATACTGACTAAATATCTAGAAATATCCCAAAATACTGACTAAATATCTCAAAATATCTCAAAATACTGACTAAATATCCCAAAATATCCCAAAATACTGACTAAATATCTCAGAATCTCCCAAAATACTGACTAAATATCTCAAAATATCCCAAAATACTGACTAAATATCTCAAAATATCCCAAAATACTGACTAAATATGCCAAAATATCCCAAAATACTGACTAAATCTCCCAAAATACTGACTAAATATCCCAAAATATCCCAAAATACTGACTAAATATCTCAGAATCTCCCAAAATACTGACTAAATATCTCAAAATATCCCAAAATACTGACTAAATATGCCAAAATATCCCAAAATACTGACTAAATATCCCAAAATACTGACTAAATATCTCAGAATCTCCCAAAATACTGACTAAATATCTCAAACTATCCCAAAATACTGACTAAATATCTCAGAATCTCCCAAAATACTGACTAAATATCTCAAAATATCCCAAAATACTGACTAAATATCTCAAAATATCCCTAAATACTGACTAAATATCCCAAAATATCCCAAAATACTGACTAAATATCTCGGAATCTCCCAAAATACTGACTAAATATCTCAGAATCTCCCAAAATACTGACTAAATATCTCAAAATATCCCAAAATACTGACTAAATATCTCAAAATATCCCTAAATACTGACTAAATATCCCAAAATATCCCAAAATACTGACTAAATATCTCGGAATCTCCCAAAATACTGACTAAATATCCCAAAATACTGACTAAATATCTCAGAATCTCCCAAAATACTGACTAAATATCTCAAAATATCCCAAAATACTGACTAAATATCTCAAAATATCCCAAAATACTGACTAAATATCTCAGAATCTCCCAAAATACTGACTAAATATCCCAAAATATCCCAAAATACTGACTAATATCTCGGAATCTCCCAAAATACTGACCTAAATATCCCAAAATACTGACTATATCTCAATCTCCAAAATACTGACTAAATATCTCAAAATATCCTAAAAATACTGAATAAATATCTCAAAATATCCAAAATACTGAATAAATATCTCCCAAAATACTGACTAAATATCCCAAAATACTGACTAAATATCCCAAATATCCCAAATACTGACTAAATATCTCAAAATATCCCTAAATACTGACTAATATCTCAAAATATCCCTAAATACTGACTAAATATATCAAAATATCCCTAAATACTGACTAAATATCTCAAAATATCCCAAAATACTGACTAAATATCTCAAAATATCCTAAAGATACTGACTAAATATCTCAAAATATCCCTAAATACTGACTAAATATCTCAAAATATCCCTAAATACTGGCTAAATATCTCAAAATATCCTAAAAATACCGACTAAATATCTCAAAATATCCCTAAATACTGGCTAAATATCTCAAAATATCCTAAAGATACTGACTAAATATCTCAAAATATCCCTAAATACTGACTAAATATCTCAAAATATCCCTAAATACTGACTAAATATCTCAAAATATCCCTAAATACTGGCTAAATATCTCAAAATATCCTAAATACTGACTAAATATCTCAAAATATCCCTAAATACTGGCTAAATATCTCAAAATATCCTAAATACTGACTAAATATCCCAAAATACTGACCTAACTATGCCTAACTCCAAATTGCTCCTGATTGCCAGCAGTACTGAGTGTATGTTAGTTGTTTGGGGTAAAAGCGTCCAATAAGTGGCCTTTAGTGTGATGTCAGATCACCAGCAGCAGAATCAATGCATCAATAATTATAATCCACAAATTCACGCATAACGAGTACTTTTTGTATCAGAGTACATGTTGATGCTGATACTGCAGAAGAGACGTATCCAATCTTATTCTGCGCTAGTGGGCTAAAATTTCCCGTTTTTTCTGTCAGCTTTATTTAATGAAGGGTTTCTCTTTGTTATATACAATTAAATGAACAGATAATGTTTAGAATAAATGTACAGAAGTATATGAGTCCTCTTCCTCTCTCCTCGTCACTCACTCTTGCGTCCTCTGCTCACTGGTAGAGCATCCGTCTCTGATTGATGTTAATGACACGGGCAGGATGTAGAGCAGAGGCTAATAGAAGAGCTATCAGTTAGCACGGATTAAACACTGCAGGACACACACTCTGACCTGTGTGAGTGTGTGTGCGAGTGTGTGTGTGTGTGTGTGTGTGTGTGTGGTGTGTGTGTGTGTGTGTGTGTGTGTGTGTGTGTGTGTGTGTGATGTGTGTGTGTGTGGTGTGTGTGAGGGTGTGTGTGGTGTGTGTGTGTGTGTGTGTGTGTGGTGTGTGTGTGTGTGTGTGTGTGCGCGCGCGTGTGTGTGAGTGTGTGTGTGTGTGTGTGTGTGTGTGTGTGTGTGTGTGTGTGGTGTGTGTGTGTGTGTGTGTGGTGTGTGTGTGTGTGTGTGTGTGTGTGGTGTGTGTGTGTGTGTGTGTGTGTGTGTGGTGTGTGTGTGTGGCTGTGTGTGTGTGTGTGTGTGTGTGTTCACAGCACCGTCCCCCTCTGTACTTGGAGCCTCGTGTTTTTCCAATCTTTTTTTCCTTCTAATTTGTTATTCTTTCAAAATACCACAATTATCCTGGCTTTTATTTATTGGTTTCATTCCATAATCTCGGGCTTTTTTGGCGTCCGTCAGGAACGAATTTCAAAATAAAATAACCGAGGATCTTGATCTTGGGTAATCGCTCGAAATGCCTACGTCTGTTTCCGGTTATTTTTATTTTGAAATTCAGTTCCTGACGGACGCCAAAAAGCCCGAGATTATGGAATGAAACCAATAAATAAAAGCCAGGATAACAGTGTGTTATTGGTGAGTAAATAACAGTGTGTTATTTTGAAAATAATACAAATTAGAAGGAAAAAAAGATTTTAAAAATACGAGGCTCTGAGCCCCATGTATTCTCCTCACAGACGGCAACACTAAAGGTCTTACAATAAAGACCTAAATGAATATTTGGGATGTTCTTGCCTTAGATTCTCCCAATAAGTCCAAGTACAGAGGGTGACTTTGCTGTGAAAAAACACATTTCCACCAAAAAAAACGTTGCATTCATGAAGTAATCTTCGTCATAACTAGCAAACTAAACATCATGTACATCTACTGCACAAATAATCAGAAATAAAAACTCATTACTCGCATACAATGACATCAAAACGCATTTTAACGGCCAAATGAACCATAAAATAGGCATTTTGAAGGTCTATGGGACGCCCTGCCCGTAGAAGCCTGACGGGCAAGGGGGTCCGCTGTACGTAATATAGCGACGGGGAGGGGGCCCTGACCGTCCGTCAATATGTGACGGGATGGGAGTGGGAACGTGTTGCACACACCCACAACACACCACACACACACAGAAACACACGCGCACACACACACAAACACACACACACACATACCATGTATACATCACTTCAGGGGACATTACATTGACTAACATGCATTTCCTGGAGACTTATCCTAACCAAGTCTTCACCCTAAAATTAATGATCCCCCTCATGGGGACCCTCCATTTTGTCCCCATAAGGGAAGCGAGTCCCCACACGTGACTGTGTAGACAGATTTAGGTCCCCACAAGTATAGTAATGCTAGGCCACACACACACACACTCTCCCAAACACACACACACATATCTCTCCCAAACACACCACACACACACACACCCTCCCAAACACACAACCACACACACCTCTAGATCTCTGCAGCAGATGATTGAGAGATCTCATTATTTAGAGGAGGGGGGGCTTCCAGTCGTATTTACTGCTGCTTCTCGACAGGAGACCCTTAACGTACGGAGCAAACGGGAATTTTGTAAAAATACAGAAACATCCATAACTGGATATATGCCGTCCAGAGGGAGCAGTAAGCGTTCCTGTAGCTCTGAGATATAAAGATCCAAAAAGCAGAGGTGGAATATCTGTTTCTTTAGTAGAAACACTGAGGTCTTTAAATCAATACTGACTCAAAATACTGACATTATTGTCACACATTATTGTCCTAGTTTATGTCACGGTTTTAGTGTTGTCTGTCTGGTTTTGTAAGTCTGTTCATTCTGTGTTTTGTCTTCCTCCTTGTGTTTTAATAATAATTAATAATAATTCCTTACATTTATTAAAGCGCTTTTCCAGATGCTCAAAGCGCTTTACAAATACACATTACACATATCATAAAGCAGAGGTACTGGTCATGGACTGTGGACAATACCCACAGGAGCAAATCCGGGTGAAGTGTCTTGCCCAAGGACACAACGGCCTGACGCTGTGGGGCGGGAGCGGGTTTCGAACTGGAGTTCCCCAACACCCCCCCTTGATCGGATGCACAGACCACTGCGCCACCCGTCCCACGTTATGTCTGGTCTCCTCCTGTCGTCAGTTTCCCTGGTGTGTCTGATTGTCTCATTGTGTTCACCTGTTGCCCTTGTGTTTCTCCTCCCCTGCCAGCTGTGTCTTGTTCTGTGATTACCCTTCTGTGTATTTAGTCTAGTCTTCCCCTGTGTTCCATGTCGGTTCATTGTTTCCCCCCTCCATGTTATTTCCACGGTCTGTGTTCCTTGCGCTGGCTGCTCGTTTGTTTTGGATATTTTTAGATACTGCCTTTTTTGCCACAGCTTTTATTATTTAATAAAGCTCGCTTTTCGTTAAATTTTGCATTTGAGTTCAACCTGCTTCACCCAATCGTAACAATTATATGACTCAATATCTCAAAATACTGATTGTTATCTCAAAATACTAAATAGCTCTCACTTCGACTTATATATTCAACATGGCTGATATCTTGTGTTTAAAGTATCCTCATGCTGCAGAATAAATCAATGCTAAGCGTCTCTTTGTTTGTTTCCTTTGGTTTCCTTCAGTGTTTTCTGTTCAGACGGACAGAGGAAGATGACAGAGGGGAAGAGGTGGGATGAGTTCCATCAGCTGATTGGATCTGCAGTCAAATGATTGGCAGTGACATGAAGCCTCCAATTCTGGACCTTTCAGATTATACTGCTCACAAATCATGTACAGAAACACATCCCTTTCTACTTTAACCAGAGTCCCTTTTGTTATTTGGGATAAAGTTGTATTGAAATATAGTGTTACTTACAGTATAGTGTATAAGAATGGAGCGTGTGGTTAGAAAATACATAATTGTGAAGCAAAGATTAAACCACTTTGTTTTTCTATCCATCGTTGGTGGTTGTCGTTATCCAAACCCTCCAAGGCAAAAACATTAGTGACATTTTAATATGAAAGACTGTAACCTACTGTAATACTTTGGCTATCTAGCTTAACACTACAATACTACACTTTTTATTTTATTTCCACGTCTTCTAAAATAGATTTTCCCCGTAAAATGTTAAAGTGATGCCACACATACTATATCTTTCTAGAGAAACCCGTGAAACTAATTTTTAAGCACGCTGATATGTTGTCACCTGAACATGTAGCTTTAGCTTTAGCCGCAGTCTTTTATATCATATATGGAGCTAACCCGTGCATTTAAACCCTTTTGTACAGTGCTGTGTCTCCATTGGGATCCTCTTGTTGGTAAACTGCATGGTGTACTCTTTGATTATTTGGAAGTCTGTGAGTTTTGTCTATGGAGTGTTGTTGTTGTTGTTGTTGTTGTTGTTGTTGTTGTTGTTGTTGTTGTTGTTGTTGTAGCGCTGGTAGCTAGGTAGCAAGCTAGCAACGTTCACAATCATTACAGGAATGCTAAATTAACCAAATAAAATAAATGGTGTCTTGTTATTGACGCTTGTGCAGTGGCATGTGTGTTAAATATAGGTAGAATGTATATTTGTATAGCTCTGTGTACATAGAAAGAACAGTAGTAGCTGCTAGTAGCGCAATTTATGCTACGTAGCCAAGAAGGCGGGCATGTCCATCATTGAGAATTAACACACAGAAGATCTTTTAAAACAAATCCGCTGGAAACATTAAAAAACAACAATGAATAAACCAGATTGTTAAGAGATTTCTAAACACCTCATGGAGCTTTAGTGTTAGCATTAGCTCACACGGTAGCTACGGCTAATAGCATCTTTTAGTTACGGTCACAGTCGTAATTTCACGCAGGCAAAATTGTCTGGAGATGAGAAGCGCTTTGTGCCAAATGATGTTGTTTTATTCTCATTTCATGTGGTAAACCTTCTCCCTGTAACATCAGTACTTTACTATGTTCTGTTCTAGCTTATTCATAAACCTCTTCAGGGTGTCATTACTGTGATTTAATATCATAATTATTTTGGTGATTAACAAATGTGAGGACATGGGAGAGAGTTTATCCCACGAGAAGGAGGTGACTGCCAGAGTTATACCTCCTAATTAGTTTGGTAGAAACGGCTCCCTTGGTGTAGCCCTGGTTTAAACGTAATAAAAGCAATGATAAACAAAAGGAGGAACCAGGAGCGAAGAAAACATTTCAATTATTCGTATTTTTTGTTACTTAACATCAAGCGCTGTGTCGGTAATAAGATTCAAACATGTTCTTACATATATAAGTATTACTGTTTCCCTACATGTGTATGCGGAACATCAAGGGAAACATGTAAAGTCAACATGTAGGAATTATGTTTAGGAAGTTCCATATTTTAAGATTTGTATGATATTTTTGAATTGACTGAATATGAATGTCTTGTCTAAGAGTATACACAAACGTCTCCGTCTCTGTGAACATTGAATCCTCCATATGAACATATCAACAATTAAACTCCGTGACTCCGTCCTCACGGTCGCACGGAGAAACATAACCAAGGTAATGATGGGTGTCTCTGTTCAGTGAAGCGTGCTGACGTGAGGCGGGCGGTCTCATATACAGGATGCACACACTCACACACACGCACACGTGCATGCACACACACGCACGCGCGCACACACACGTGCACGCGCACACACACGCACACGCGCACACACACGCACACACACACTCACACACACACCACACACACGCACAAGCGCACACACACACACACACACACTCACACACACACACACACCACACACACACGCACACACACACCACACCACGCACACACACAAACACTCACACACACACACACTCACACACCACTCACACACTCACACACACAAACAACACTCACACCACGCGCGCGCTCCACACACACGTGCACTCGCACACACACGCGCACACACACTCACACACACTCACACACACACGCACCGCGCACGCACACGCACACCACACACTCACACACACACACTCACACACGCACACACACACACTCACACACACACGCACACACACCACTCCACACCACGCACACAAACACTCACACACACACAAACACTCACACACACACGCACACACTCACACACACACAAACACTCACACACACCACGCGCACACACACGCACACACACACACACAAACACTCACACACACCACACACTCACACACACCACACACGCGCACACACACGCACACACACTCACACACACACACACGCGCACACACACACACACTCTCACACACACACACACAAACACGCACACACACGCTCACTCGCACACACACACGCACACGCGCACACACGCACCACACACACCACACACACACTCACACACACACACACACTCACACACACACACTCACACACACACACCACACACGCACACACACACACACTCACACACACACGCACACACACACACACTCATTTAGGTCATCCCTCAACTTCCTCTAAAGTGCCCTATTGACTCACATGTGTGGGTTTGGGTGAAATGTCTACGAAAATATTGGATGGTTTCAAAAATGCATTTGTCCAATCCATCTGTGTTGTCCCTTTGTCCCTTTGTCCCTCTGCAGGTCCTGCTTGTCAAAGGAGACTGATTGCATCTTTACTCAAACCACTGTTAGATTACAGACGTGGAACACACGCGACTAACGAGGGCTTTAGCACCCGTTAGAGGTGACTGATTGAGGGGCAGCTCCGTGACGCAGACCACCTGAAGATATCAATTAGAGTCTGAACAGACGCTCCTGTTTGAGAGAGTATCATTTATCACTCGGATATATTAGAGATCATTCATGATGGAGATGATGTCACTGGTTTTTGATAAAGCTTATAGTTAGGGCTGATTAGATCCAGCCCCTAGTTTTGCTGATATAGGCTTAGTCTGTCGGGGGACATCTTGCTTCTTCCTTCTCTCTGTCTGTACCTGTGTCCTCTCATGGGGACATCTTACTTCTTCCTTCTCTCTGTCTGTACCTGTGTCCTCTCATGGGGACATCTTACTTCTTCCTTCTCTCTGTCTGTACTGTGTCCTCTCATGGGGACATCTTCCTTCTTCCTTCTCTCTGTCTGTACCTGTGTCCTCTCATGGGGACATCTTACTTCTTCCTTCTCTCTGTCTGTACCTGTGTCCTCTCATGGGGACATCTTACTTCTTCCTTCTCTCTGTCTGTACCTGTGTCCTCTCATGGGGACATCTTCCTTCTTCCTTCTCTCTGTCTGTACCTGTGTCCTCTCATGGGGACATCTTCCTTCTCCTTCTCTCTGTCTGTACCTGTGTCCTCTCATGGGGACATCTTCCTTCTTCCTTCTCTCTGTCTGTACCTGTGTCCTCTCATGGGGACATCTTACTTCTTCCTTCTCTCTGTCTGTACCTGTGTCCTCTCATGGGGACATCTTACTTCTTCCTTCTCTCTGTCTGTACCCTGTGTCCTCTCATGGGGACATCTTACTTCTTCCTTCTCTCTGTCTGTACCTGTGTCCTCTCATGGGGACATCTCACTTCTTCCTTCTCTCTGTCTGTACCTGTGTCCTCTCATGGGGACATCTTACTTCTTCCTTCTCTCTGTCTGTACCTGTGTCCTCTCATGGGGACATCTCGCTTCTTCCTTCTCTCTGTCTGTACCTGTGTCCTCTCATGGGGACATCTCACTTCTTCCTTCTCTCTGTCTGTCCCTGTGTCCTCTCATGGGGACATCTTGCTTCTTCCTTCTCTCTGTCTGTACCTGTGTCCTCTCATGGAGACATCTCGCTTCTTCCTTCTCTCTGTCTGTACCTGTGTCCTCTCATGGGGACATCTCACTTCTTCCTTCTCTCTGTCTGTACCTGTGTCCTCTCATGGGGACATCTCGCTTCTTCCTTCTCTCTGTCTGTACCTGTGTCCTCTCATGGGGACATCTCACTTCTTCCTTCTCTCTGTCTGTACCCGTGTCCTCTCATGGGGACATCTTGCTTCTTCCTTCTCTCTGTCTCTACCTGTGTCCTCTCATGTTCCATTAACCCAGCTTCCCCACATGTCTTTCTTTTTGGTGTCTATATACGCTGGGATCCGGAGTCATGGATGATCCTGCGGTCCTGTGTCCTGGATCGCGAGCCCTGGACCTTGAGTCGGGCTGTGGTCCTGGATCATCGGTCCTGGATGGATATCCTCGTGATTCATCTTCCTATTATACACACATGCATTTCCAAACATCTGGACTACCTATGTTGCAAATGTATTATCTTTTCAATTTACACACGGCATCTATTGCACGTCTGTCCGTCCTGGGAGAGGGATCCTCCTCTGCTGCTCTTCCTGAGGTTTCTCCCATGTTCCCTTTAAACTGTGGGTTTTCTCTGGAAGTTTTTCCTTGTACGATGTTGAGGGTCCTAAGGACAGAGGGGTCTAAGGACAGAGGGTCTAAGGACAGAGGGTCTGAGGACAGAGGGTCTAGGACAGAGGGTCTGAGGACAGAGGCTCTAAGGGACAGAGGGTCTGAGGACAGAGGGTCTAAGGACAGAGGGTCTGAGGAGAGAGGTCTAAGGACAGAGGGTCTGAGGACAGAGGGTCTGAGGACAGAGGGTCTGAGGACAGAGGGTTGTCATATTGTCATACTGATATTCTGTACACACTGTGAAGACCACTGAGACAAATGTAACATGTGTGATATTGGGCTGAGTGTTTGACTCCCAAAGTGTTCAAATCTAAGTCTTTAGACTTATAGTTTATAGAGTTTATATTTTACACTTTGACAGTGCTCAGAGAACACCAAACCACTGGACCTAGAACACCCCGAGACGGGTGCTGAATGTACTCGTACAGAGTACACTGTGCACGTGTGTACATAAACATTGATTGATGGTTCCTGGCGAACGTACAGCACGCATCACACACTGCGGATATGTACTTGATCAAACACCACGTAACCAGTTACTTCCAAAATGTAATTATTACATATTACTGTCTCTGAAATGTAATGAGTTACTACTTTAGTTACTTTTGAGTTACTTTCAGCAAAATAACCTCAAAAGAATGGCTAGGTATTTTAAATGCTAAAATAATAATAATTCCTTACATTTATTATAGCGCTTTTTCAATGACTCAAATATATACACACATTACACACATTACACATATCATACGTGCAATGGTCACTGTGGACAATACCCACAGGAGCAAGTTCAGGTGAAGGGTCTCGCCCAAGGACACACCGGCTTTACAGACGCAGCAGCGGCGGGTTTCACCCCTTGATCTGATGATCATTGCACAGCGCACTGCGCCACACCGTCCATCTTCACGCCTCGAGGTCATCGAGGCGCTTTTACAAGTATACATTGGTATCATACATGTACTGTGGACAATACCCACAGGAGCAAATCCGGGTGAAGTGTCTTGCTCAAGGACACACCGGCCTGACGCAGTGGCAGCAGGAGCGGGTTTCGAACTGGAGTTCCCCAACACTCCCCCTTGATCTGATGATCAAACGCACAGACCACTGCGCCACCCGTCCCGTAAATGTTTTTAGTTTAGTGCAGCTCATTATGCATCCAGTGAAGGGCGATAGCACAACAACTGTGTAGCCCTTAAGGCTACTAACACCTTGTATTACACGGGTTAGTTGAATACTGGATTCTGATTGTAACTTCTTAACAGGTGACACGTTGTTAACACAGCAGTACAGACCACTGTCAAGGACTCTAATGAAGGTTGCTAAGGAGGATCCAGAAAGAGAAAGGAAAAGAGGTTAAAAGACGGAGCGCTGGACGTCAGATGAATCACCAGGAGAAGGCAGAGAGGAAGTGAACACTAACAGGACACGGAACGGGCTCTGTAGTGTGTTTAGCATGTGGCCGTGTGCAGGCCCGGCTCCAGAACAACATGACTCAGGGTGCCTCTGAGGTTACAGGGGGGCAGCAGTAGCAGGTTTACATGAGCAGTAGAGGCATCGATGGTCCCGATGAACAGATTATAGCATTTGTTATGTTTTGAAACCAAGCAAGTGAGAACATTTCAAGTGAGTTAAAAGTGCAATCCTGAAATATCTCATACACTCCAAAGTGGACTGTGGCAAAGAAAAGCACAGCAGCTTCAAAGCTACTGATAAAACAAATGATACATTTTGTAAATCAAGGCACATATTATTTGAACCAGCTCATGGTTTGAAATGGCAAACACTGAAAAGCAAAAGTATTATTAAAACCATGTAGCCTGCTAAACATCACCTTGGTCCCATCATATACTCTGGGAAGAGAATTTACTGTGCTTGAAAACTGGATCACGTCATCATCATCATCATCATCATCATCATCATCATCATCATCATCATCATGTGAGGTGACTTTGTGACCTGGAGAACATTTCAGCTGCAACATCAGCTCGTTGATAATCTTGGGATATGAGATCTTTGTGTAGCCATTCGTGGTGAAGGCATCTGTGCTATTGTGTGCATTATGTTTGACCAACATTTCTACAGGCAGGCAGAATATGGATCTATTTTCACATGAATATTCTAGCCCTCTATTTGTATACCACGAGCTGCACAATGACCGCCTAACCCCACTGTACAGGCGGGTACTTGTTTAGATCTACCTGGGCAGGCTCTGTGTTGCCGTGGTATCCTGGCTGGCACCTGCGGGCCGCAGAGGGCGGCGTAGTTTCGGGCGACGAAGACTGCTGCTCCGGGGGCGAGGGCGGCGAGTCAGACGAGCTAGCTAGTGTCCAGTCTGTCCACATGGAGGGTCACGTGATGTCCCCATCCGACCCGTTGCTACGGTCTGCAGTGGATGCAGTGTTGCTGGCGTTTAGTGACGGCTGCTTTAACCATGTTGGTATCAATGATTATCCACAGACGTGTGTCGCTGCTGTGGAAGCACTTTGGAAGTGATGCACGCGCAGCGGAGCAGGTCACGCGCACCTGACACAATTTGTTGTTTGTATTTTTCGCTCCGTTCTCTTTTTTTAATAGAGGGTGCACAACATTCAACTGCCCGAAGATCCCGACGCGAAGCCTGAAGGGTAAACACCAGGTTTACTATCTACCCGCACAAGTTGTCTGGTGTCGGAATGTCTCGCTATGTTACATTCATCACTTCGTGTCCCTGGTCTGGAGGTCAATCGTTTTCTGAATGTGTTTTTGGTTATCCTGAAATAAGATCTGTGGTTAACACAAACAAGCTGAAGAGATTTTAATTCTACGACATAAAATACATCAGTAAATCCCACTGGTGGATTTTAAAACGGTTGCTAACAAGTGTCTAAATGAGACGAGCGGTGGTGACGTGAAGTCATGTGACCGTGCTGTAGTTCCTTTATAGCCCAACATTAGCCTCCTTTAGCTTAGCGGTGGTGACGTGAAGTCATGTGACCGTGCTGTAGTTCCTTTATAGCCCAACATTAGCCGCCTTTAGCTTAGCGGTGGTGACGTGAAGTCATGTGACCGTGCTGTAGTTCCTTTATAGCCCAACATTAGCCACCTTTAGCTTAGCGGTGGTGACGTGAAGTCATGTGACCGTGCTGTAGTTCCTTTATAGCCCAACATTAGCCACCTTTAGCTTAGCGGTGGTGACGTGAAGTCATGTGACCGTGCTGTAGTTCCTTTATAGCCTAAGATTAGCCTCCTTTAGCTTAGTGGTGGTGACGTGAAGTCATGTGACCGCGCTGTAGTTCCTTTATAGCCTAAGATTAGCCTCCTTTAGCTTGGCAAAATCACATGGAGAAATCCCATTGGACCAGGGAGATGATGCCTTCATGGTCCAACACAGAAATACGTCATCCCTGCATTATTCTATTATCCTCTGTCTAGTGACTCATAAAGTACACCCGAGTGCACAGTGTTTACAGTGTCCCCTAATTGGCTAATTGGGGAAAATGTCCGTCATGCTAACTGTCATTTAGATCTCCTCTAGCTGTGCATGCTGGGAGGATCTCTTTGTTTCTCCAGCGATTATTTAAAGCATCAATTCACTGAGCTCCTCCACCTGCAGAGATAAAGCATGAATACATCACGAGTCACGACTGGAAATCAGATTGCCCCTGCAGAAAGTGACACGAGCTGTAAAGAAGAAACAAAACATGATTACTTCTGACGGCGGGGCTGGAATTGAAAATATACACATGTCAGAATTATTTGTGATTTGATGTGAAGCACGTTTATCGCCTTCATAACTCAAACACACAGTAAAAAAAGTAAAAGCACAGTGTAGAAATACTCTGTGACAAGTCAAAGTCCTGCATTCAACACCTTACTTCAATTCTTTCACACACACATACGGGTATTGGGCCGAGGGCGACACCGTACCTCCGGTATCCGCCGTTTTACGCGAGGTGCAAGCAGGCCGAGGGTTTAGCTGTATCAATCAATCAATCAATGTTTATTTATAGCCCAATATCACAAATGTTACATTTGTCTCAGTGGTCTTCACAGTGTGTACAGAATATCAGTATGACAATACGACACCCTCTGTCCTTAGACCCTCTGTCCTTAGACCCTCTGTCCTTAGACCCTCTGTCCTCAGACCCTCACATCGTACAAGGAAAAACTTCCAAAGAAAACCCAGTTTAAAGGGAACATGGGAGAAACCTCAGGGAGAGCAGCAGAGGAGGATCCCTCTCCAGGACGGACAGACTGCAATAGATGCCGTGTGTAAATTGAAAAGATAATACATTTGCAACATAGGTAGTCCAAATGTTTGGAAATGCATGTGTGTATAATAGGAAGATGAATCCACGAGGATATCCATCCAGGACCTATGATCCAGGACCACAGCCACGACTCAAGATCCAGCGCTCGCGATCCAGGACACAGGACCGCAGGATCATCCATGACTCCGGATCCCAGCGTATATAGACACCAAAAAGAAAGACATTTGGGGAAGCTGGGTTAATGGAACATGAGAGGACACGGGTACAGACAGAGAGAAGGAAGAAGTAAGATGTCCCCCGACTAACTAAGCCTATATCAGCAAAACTAGGGGCTGAATCTAATCAGCCCTAACTATAAGCTTTATCAAAAAGGAAGGTCTTAAGCGCACTCTTAAAA
>NW_027262284.1:0-34667 GCF_902827115.2 Pseudochaenichthys georgianus | reverse complement strand
ATGAGGGAAGGGAGGGATGAAGGGATGTCTCGATGACGGGATGTAGGGATGAGGGAAGGGAGGGGAGAAGTGATAAGAGATTTATGTTCTGAAGCATATAAAAAAATAGACATTGAAACGGACTGTGTTAAAACTCTGTTGGGAACAATCCCTCCGTACAACATCCAAGAATCTGACTTCCTTCTCGTGAGATTAGAAAAGATGAGGTGATCCAGGCGGTGAAAGAGCTGCATGTCGGTAAGAGCCCCGGTCCTGATGGCCTGCCCAGAGTTTGATCAACTATTATCTGATGATGTTTTGAACTTACTGACCTCTATGTTTAATGAAGGTCTCAGCAGTGGTTGTATGGGAGACTCATTTTATGAAGGTGTCTTGACTCTACTATATAAAAAAAACTATGAAACTGATATAGATAATTACAGACATTTAACTATAATGAATACTGATTATAAGATACTAGCAAAAATAATAATGAATAGATTAACAGATATATTAGATAAAATAATAGATAAGGAGCAAACATGTGCTATAAAAGGTCTCCTTATGTGGGACAACTTATCAATTTGAAGAGAAATCATAAATAAGCCAAAAGAAGAAAAAGGTTTTTTTATTATTGGACTTGATACAAAAAAAGCCTTCGACTATTTATCCAGGGATTACTTATGGTCGGTGATGAAGGCCTACGGATTTCCTGAAGCCTTCATAAACATGATTAAGTGTCTGTATTTTAAATCTTGTGTCTGTGTAAATGTAAACGGTGTGTTAACAAATGCATTCAATGTTGAGAGAGGGGTTAAGCAGGGGTGCCCTCTCAGCGCAGCTCTGTACGTGCTAGCCATAAGTCCATTCATTAAAATAATAAAAAATGACCGGTTCATATCAGGAACACCAGTTGGCCATGCGTCCAAAATAACTGCCATCGCCTATGCCCTATGCGGACGATGGCACTGTTATAATAAAAAACCAGCAGGAAATGGATGTTCTAACAAACCACCTAAACCTATATGAATTGGCATCAGGAGCTAAATTAAACCACAACAAAACTGAAGGTGTTTGGATCGGCACCGACGATGCCAAATGTGACTTTAACATTCAAGTGAAAAAAGAAATTAAAATACTTGGAATAAATGGGGCGAAGCCTGTGAGCTAGTTCAGGAAGTCAACTCGAGCACTTATGCTGCATTCATACATAACGCCCCCTTGCCACTCTACAGCCAACCAATCAGAGTCTCCTTAATACGCCGCTCTATTTAACCTGCAGATCTCTCTCCATGCTTTGCTTGCTGCTGCTATTGCTGCAGCTACTCTACGTCGCTGCTGCTCGCTGCCCCACCACCACCCCAGCTTCCACCTGTAGGCTCGGGGTTAGTTATTTAATCATCACTCATCGTGCTATGTATATCTATGGAGTGATGAGGCCCGAGCCTAGACGCCAAACTCAACTATATGCTGCTTCTAATAAACATGTTAAAGGAACACGTGAGTTGTCTGACTGAACTATTTGTAGCGACAACTGTGCTGAACTCAATTGGGAGAACAAACTAAGTGAAGTCAAAGAACAAGTTAAACATACAAATTATAAATCAAGAATAAACATAATAAAATTATTCATACTCAGCAAGATCCTTTTTCTAGCAAACATCTTCCCCCCACCAGCCCAAATAATTATGCAATCAAACAAACAGTGTGTCAATTTGGTGTGGGGTACAACAAGGGAGGTTGCTAAACGTAATTTGTTATTTAAGAGTAGGGAATATGGAGCCTGGGAGCCATAGACCTGGGCATTCAACTAAACATTGCCTTTGTAAAAAACATCTCGGCTGCAATCGATAGGAAAGCACCTTGGGTTGAGGATGGAGAACTGGGATGGAAGAAAAGAAGAGGCAGAGCTAGAAATGGACCCTATTACAAGTTACTTTATGGTGACTTCACAACTGAAGTTCAGCATTTAGAGATTGATTGGATCGGACTACCGAATAGAGTCATTTTTAAAATGATAAACGATTTCAAATATGGAGGTGTTATAGCATACAAAAACCTAACACCTGACGAAGGTAACGAAGTCTTGAAATTAGTCAAAAGTAAACAGTTATCGGAGAGCATGAGAGACGTGAGGTGGTCAGAGCTGTGGTCTCATGGAGCTGCTGTGTGAGAGCTAAAACATGCCCCACGATGAACTGTGAGGAGGACGAGACTTCACAGCACCTCCTCATGGACTCCAGAGCCCAGGAGGTGTGGTCGCTCCTACGGGGCATCGGGTTAGACTTCAATGTAGAATATGTCTCAATCATGTATTGTATTCTGGATGAGGGGATGGACAATAAACACAGGGACCTTTTTCAGCTGGTAATTTGTATCACATGTATGAAGATCTGGAAGACAAGGTGCAAAATGGTACTAAATCAGACGATCATAAACAGAGGCAACATCGTGAAACAAATACTTACTGAACTAAGGAGAAGAAAAACCCTGGACAAACCCCAGACTCAGCCATGGGGCGTTTTGAGTCTGTGACCGAGCTGAGTCTCATTGGAATATAAACGTGCTTTCTTTATGTTATTTATATATTTATTCATTGTGTTTTATGTGTATTATTAATGTAACTTGTGTATATCATGTACTGCCCAAATAATATAAAATAAAGTTTTCTAAAAAAAAAGGAAGGGAGGGAGGGATGAAGGGATGGAGAGATGTTGGGATGAAGGTTTGTCTGGATGATGGGATGTAAGGATTGAGGGGTGTATCGAGGTCGATGGGTGGAGGGATGAAAGCGTTTGGCTGAGTATGAGGTAGAATGGGAACCGTATGAGTAGAAGGGAGAGGGAGGGTGGGTTGAGAGAATAGAGACAGACGGTTGCCGGATGTTTGGCCGGATATATATAGAGTTGGCGTGATTAGAGGTGGGGTTGAGGCGTGGCCATGCTCCTGAACCTATAGGTTAACAAATTAACTTCATTTTAACACTCAGACTTATGACCTAAAATGTCTAACAATCTGCGTAGTACATTTTGTATGTTATTGTGACATCAAACTGATAGTAATACTACTACTACTACTACTAGAATATGTATGCCATCAGCATGCAACAAGGTGATTAACATATGACATAATCAAGAAATAAAAATAAATGTTTAAAAAACAAGAACAAAAATGTGTTTATAGTATAGCGCATGAAACCCTGGGAAAACAGGAGTTGACTACATTTGACGATACACAAAGTGAAAGAAAGAAAAATTGCATTCATTAGGAACAAACGCACACACGCACAAACACACACACACACACACACACACACACACACACACAAAATGACCTAAATCGTGCTGTTGCCTGCAACAATGCATGTTATAGCTTGAAGCAATCCATATTACCATAATAATTAATGCAAGTCATTTTCTGTGTTTCAGGGTTCTGCTTCTTCTATCTTCAACGAGTATAGCATCCTCAGATCTAAGACAAAGCACAGGCGCACAGGGGTTCCAAATGAATATGATTAATGAAGGAACCAAGCTTTTACCTTCATTCTGTAGAGATTACTGGACAACGAGCTATGATGTCAGTTAATCATTGTTTATTTTTAATAGCTTTGATGTCGTTGAGCTAGGCAACAGGATTAAGTGTTAATGGGCTGGAGAGTAACATATAACTGTTTATCATCTGCAAAACAATGGTCAGGGGCATGGTGGCTGTGAAAGATCTAGCTGTGAGGAAGCACACACATAGAAAACAACTGAGGACCAGGAGGTAGAATTAGACCCTTGAGGAAACCCGCAATTAAAATGGGCAACAGAGAAAGTCTTCTTAGAAAAGTAACCACATAGCAGGGTCTTCTTCATGAAGAGCGATCCACAGACATCTTCTGCTGTGCTATTGTCTGAGGAGTTTCACAAAAATGACACAGTGTTAAACTGTGCATAATATTGTTAGAATGATACTGTTAAAGGTCTCCTACTGTATCATGCAAAATTCACTTTTGTATGTCTTGTACATAAATATGTATCCCGGTGTGTCAGGAGACTCAAAAAGTGTCCGAAAATACAACTCTCTCTTTTCCCATTTGCTGCGGTCATGACTACATCAGTGAAATGTGGGCTGGCTTTACACCCACGGCCCTATCAGAAACGTTGCTGTATCGGAAACAACGCGCGACATGTTTTGGACGTAATATGGTCTTTGTTTACATAAGCAAGCATTGCTAACACTCAGAGCTAACCTGTACTGGAGAGAGTATGTGTAAAAAAGCAGGATATAAAATGTACCCACCTTGTGGTAAACCTGTGAGAGAAAAAGTATTCTAGCTCCATACTGTTTCAGAAATAATCCGTGATGCTGTATGAGAATTGCATAATATAAATCTATTTTAGTAGACCTCAACAATGGAATTATGATCAGTAGAAATGGCCATGACATGGGACCTTTAACAACCGTGTCTCCTCATGTAGCAGGTGTACAGTACGAGCAGGAGGGGGCTGAGCACACAGCCCTGAGGGGCTCCAGAGTGCAGCAGTAGAGAGGTGTCAGTTTCATGGGTAGATTGAGTTGACTGCTGAGCTGAAATCAACAAGAGTTCTGATGCAGGTGTTTTTATTTTTCAGATTTGTGAGGGCTGAGTGGAAACAGCATCATCTGTTGATCTGTTGAGGCTGCATGCAAACTGCTGAGGGTCCAGGCAGGATGGGATGTTTTTTATGATTGAGCTTCAGTTTCTCAAAGCGCTTCATCCGAATGGGGGTGTGTGCAAAAGGGTGACAGTCATTTAGATGACACACTACACACTGTTTAGGTACAGGTTAATAGTAGCTGTCTCTTAAAGCAAGAGAGAACACTCTCCTTTGGCAGTGATATGTTGAAGATATCAGTGATGACAGTTAGCTGGTTTGCAAATGCTACTGAGAAGAAGCTAGGAGCTGCTCTGCCTGCTCCTGGCTAATATCCAGGCGCAGTTGCACTTGATGGGCTGACTGCAAGACAGAGAGCAGGACTCTGATTGGACAAAAGAAGGCGGACTGTGTTTATCTGAAATGATGATGCAAATTGCACTCCTATTTTTGTGTTGTCTTGTTCTTCCTAACATCAATGAGCTTCAGTTGCATTTCATGTGTAATGCATTCACATGAGTCGCAAGGTTGGGGCAAAGCCTTGCGATACAAACAGCCAGTTAACACACTTGATCTCTTTAGCTTTTAACTGCTAATCCTATATCCCCCTGCCCATTCCACTGCCTTCCTACATTTAGTCTAGGACTTTTTATTTATTTTCTCATTCTTTTCTTTATTTATTTACTTGTAAAGCATATTTAAGCACCAGGAAAAGCGCTATATAAATACCATGTATTATTACTGTTATGTTCTGTTTCTATGGTTACCTCCCCTGCTAGCTCTGGCTACTAGATAAAGCTGTTACCTGATTGGTTGCACATTGAAAGCTCATTGCTAAACAAGGTCAAAGTGGAAATGTTTTGAGCTTTGAGCACAGCGTTTGCCGACACATTTGTGCGGTAAGCGACGCCAAGTTTAGCGTTTCCGCCTATTCACTGTCTCCATAGAAACACAACGACAACATCAGTGTAGGGCAGTTTTACCACGTATGAGGTAAAGCAGTGCTTCTCAAAGTGTGGTCCGCGGACCACTGGTGGTCCGTGAGCGCCCCCTAGTGGGCCGTGAGTATATTGGTAACATTTCACATTTTAAATAAATAAGTTAATTTAAGTTTTCCGCACTCTCGCGGGAATATCTCCGCAATGGAGCAAGCTTAAGTTTCACTTTCGATTGCATGATATAGCACAGCGCAACACCTTCGTCACACATGATGCCGCGGTTTGTACAATTTTCAGGCGATTTGTAATCTGTTCTAGAAAAACTATGTGTTTTTGGATATTTGTGGAGTTAGGTGGTCCGTGAGTGTTTTTTTATTGGTTAAGTGTCCTTGGTATGAAAAAGTTTGAGAAACACTGAGGTAAAGGCAGCTTCATAGTTGTCTTCTTGTAAAGTCTGCTGTGCTAGCTTAACTCTCATCCCGACTCTCCGACCTCTCTTCGTAGGTCACAGCTGTAGTGCGTACCCAGTCCACTCAGTCTTTCCCAGCAACATTTTGCATTAGATGGAATGTGTATACGTTCGTGATTAGCTGCATTGACAATAAGGCTTTCGAGCTTGAAACCATGCCTCGTATCTCTCTTGGATCTTTATGATTTTTATGATTTGGTGTTTTTATCATCTTTCCGTAGTGCTTGAAGGAACTGAATCTTGTATCTTTAAGTCCAACACGGGGTGGAAGGGGTAAACTGAACAGAGTGTTCACTTTAATCTTCATAATGGAAGCTAAAGAGGACTAATGATACCTACTCTCTCCTCCTCCCTCAATCCCTCCATCCTTAACCCCCTGACCCTCCCCGTCTTACTGCTTCTCCAACTCTCGCTACACATCCTTATTTCTTCTCCTTTACTCACTCCTCCCTCTCTCTTTCTGTCTTTTCCCTTCACGCTTCCCTCCATTCCTGCTGTGGTTCGTTCCTTTTCCACCTAGCCATTTTCATCCCTCCACCCCTTCTCTCCTCTGACACACCGGGCGTTACCACAGTGACACATGGATGCTCACATGGCTGTGTGTGTGTGTGTGTGTGTGTGTGTGTGTGTGTGTGTGTGTGTGTGTGTGTGTGTGTGTGTGTGGTGTGTGTGTGTGTGTGTGTGTGTGTGTGTGTGTGTGTGTGTGTGTGTGTGTGTGTGTGTGTGTGTGTGTGTGTGTGTGTGTGTGTGTGTGTGTGTGTGTGTGTGTGTGTGTGTGTGTGTGTGTGACAGTGACTGATAGCTGGTCGTGGTAATTGATGCAGAACTTTCTTTAATAGGAGATACAAGAGGTGTTTAAAAATCCTGCCTAATGAAGAAATATGACGGAGATGGAGGGATGGGGGAGATGGGGGCTCTATGGAGGGTTAAGATGCAGCAAAGGAGAGGAGTGTAGAGAGAAGAAAGGGAAGGAGGAAGGGAAGATGTTAAAAGGACAGGGACAAGTGGAGGACACGTGTTCTTGAATCAAACAATGATTCTCCTGAAATGTGTCTCTCCTGCTAGCATCACAATGTCTTTCCAACATCGCTCCAAGAACTCCACCTCATACAGCATCATCAATCAATCAACCAACACATTTGAATGGTGATGGCCAAATATCATATCATTCAAATGTTCTGATTTTAGGCATTGCTTATATGAGTTTAGCTGGCCTTTATCCTTTTGCATCCGTTTAAAAGGTTCCTCTGCCGTTAGTGGACAAAAATGTCCATTTAAGAAAATATTTCTAAATAGCTCAATATAGTGGAAAATATTAAAAACGATACATTTCGAAGCCAGGGTGCTAGACAGTCTGCACAGCATACAACACCTTCTGTCCTTAAAATCTGGCAGTGGACAAGAAAAACACACCCCGAAGGAAACAATTAACACAAGTTTCAAAATGTTATGAACCTCAGGAAGAGCAACAGAGGAGGGACCCCTCTGCCAGGATGAACGGACGTGCAATGGACGTTATGTGGACAGATTAAACAACATAACAACATCACAACATAGACAGTCCAAAGGACAGAAGTAATAATGTTAACAAATGGACAGATGGATCCAGGAGGAAGTCAAACAGCTTCTAGGCGTTGTAAACAATCATCATTTAGGCAGCAAGCTGGATATAAGGGACTGAAAAAGTGTAGAGATGAGTTGAATTTGTATTATGTTGGAAATGTAAGGCCATATTTTCTGCAGAGACTGATAAATGGGGCGAAGCCTGCGAGCTAGTTCAGGCGGTCAACTCGAGCACTTATGCTGCATTCATACATAACGCCCCCTTCCCACTCTACAGCCAACCAATCAGAGTCTCCTTAATACGCCGCTCTATTTAACCTGCCAGATCTCTCTCCATGCTTTGCTTGCTGCTGCTATTGCTGCAGCTACTCCACGTCGCTGCTGCTCGCTGCCCCACCACCACCCCAGCTTCCACCCCAGCTTCCACCTGTAGGCTCGGGGGTTAGTTATTTAATCATCACTCATCGTGCTATGTATATCTACGGAGTGATGATGCCCGAGCCTAGTCGCCAAACTCAACTATATGCTGCTTCTAATAAACAAGTTAAAGGAACACGTGAGTTGTCTGACTGAACTGCAACAGTGGTGTTCGCATGCAGGGTGTTAAACTGCAGCCAAAGAAGTTGAGCTTTCACCCACACTCTTCCTTAATATATTGCTGGTAAACATTGTAAGTAAAGATATTATGAAATGTTTTCAATCACTCTGTGTCTTAAACATATCATTACATTCTACATAATATGAATATGCATTCAATGCTTGCACTGTAATAATCAGTTAACATAGCATTGCTGTTGTACAATTGTAAATAAATCCATTTAAAATCTGAAGTCCCAAGCTCCTCCAACGGTGCAACATAATACAGGATATAGGACTGTGACGTGCCAGGCGGGCTGTGCTGGCTTTGTTGTGTGTCCCCAGCTGATCAGTACCTGCATGTGCACCTCAGAGTGGCGGCTGATTGTATCCCCTGGCCTATCAGCAGCCAGAGCTTGTCATAAAGGAGGCCCTCCAGGAATCCTTCTCTCTCAGACCTGCTGCTGACTGCAGAGCCTCTTTGTGATCCAATACATTTCTTCATTATTCTGTGACTTTGGGATTAGTATTGTTAAATGTGTGTGTGGTGGAGGTTTTAGGTCAGCTTGGGGTACCCTCTACATCTCATCACGTGGTTAAAATATGTTAGACACACAAGGTTAGTAGATTGTAGCCGCCCCTGTAAGTTTTTTATTTCCTTGTCAGATGAGGGCTTTTTGTCTGAGTTTGGTTTTAGGGAGAAGATTTAGAGAAAGGCCTTGTTTTGTTATATTTATTTATTTCTATTTGGCACCATCTCCTATTATCTTCTCCTTCCAATCACTTAAAGAACCTTTATTTGTGTAAATAAATACACTTCTGTTCACTTTCACCCTGACTTTCTCAATTGTATTGATTGTTGTGTCTTACTGTCGCCATTTCCCCCTAGATCTTATTGAGGACGTAACAAGGACGTAAAGAAATAAAAGATATTTAAAAATAAATAAAATAATAAGAATAGTGCACAGTAGTTGTATATGATCTTTCACATGTCTGATATCAAATAAATAATATGTTATATTGTGTTTTCTTTAAGAAACATTATTGAAATATATATATTCTACTGTTATGCAAATTACTGTTGATGTTGATTTATTTTATACTATTATAGGTGCTCTATTGATATCTTCAATAAGATTGATAAGTACATGTTTACTGTTTATGTTCATTTCTTATTTTTATTTAATTCTATTTTTTTAAATGTTCTATATTTTAGCCTAATTTGTTATGAATAAATGATATCTAATCTAATATAAAATAAACGTACAGCACTGCCTCTATATGCTGATTCCTGGATGTAAGAAGATGCTCTCAGAGAAGCACTGTGATGCTCCTCTGTTGCTAACAGGTCCAGGAACTCACACATTATATTATTGAGGGTGACTGAGTTATTCAACATGATACACGATTTCAATCCAAAGGAAAAGGTTACTTCCTGAATTTAATTCAAACCAGCATTGTCTTTCTTCGGCCACCTGGGGGCAGTGTAAGCCCTATATCGACACTGTCACCAAAGATGGCTGGCTACTAGATGCATCCAAAAAACATGGAGCAACATGTGTGTCATAAATAATTATTTAAAGCTGTGAATGTTCACGGGATGAATGTCCGGGCAATAATCTCTGTTGTTGTCTCTTTAACAGCTTAATGCATCACTGCTCACTGACAACAATGCTGAGAGTTAACTGGAACAATAAGGATGTGGATTAAAAAAATGAATAAAGCAACGAGCAGAAAAAACAATAATGTAGAGTTGGTGAAAATGCATATACTCGCGCTTAAAAGTTATCCATTGTAATATAGAAATAAACTTGAAATGTGCTCTTTGCCTTTTTTTCAAACACTGCATAACTCAGTGGTTCTCAAAGTGGGGGGCGCAGAGGCATGCCAGGGGGGGCGCGAGAGACCAGGAGGAAAAATGGTTATACATTTTTTGTTTCAAAGATTAAAAAAAAAAAATCATAATTTGAAAGATTATTGATTCGAAAATAATATGATGCAGTACAGTACTATTACGTATGGGTCTCTGTGTTTCATTCAAGCTCGGCTCTGTGTGTGTGTGTGTGTGTGTGTGTGTGTGTGTGTGTGTGTGTGTGTGTGTGTGTGTGTGTGTGTGTGTGTGTGTGTGTGTGTGTGTGTGTGTGTGTGTGTGTGTGTGTGTGTGTGTGTGTGTGTGTGTGTGTGTGTGTGTGTGTGTGTGTGTGTGTGTGTGTGTGTGTGTGTGTGTGTGTGTGTGTGTGTGTGTGTGCGAGCGAGAGAGAGAGCGCACCGGTACCGGAGATCGTTGTTGTTAGCTTCTGGTGCTAGCGAGCTACGCTAACGGATATAAGGAGCTTTTTCAAAGTGGAGGAGAGTCCTCTCCTGTCAGACTGAGAGGCTCAGTGAGCTAAAGGACATTAATGTAAACAATTATTTCCGAGGCACACATTTATATGATCATTATAGTTATTAAAAAATAAGAGAATAAATGAAAAACAGGTATGAAATACTATATGGCAGTAAAACAAGAATACAGTTTGAAAGGGGAGTGATTTGTAAAATATCCATAAAGAAAAAGAAAATCTGTTTTCAGTTCTGTTTCATATGGGTGTTGAGAGAGGTATCCATAAATCTCTTCATTTTGCTCTCAAAGTGCACCAGATTTATGCTTTTAACTTCAATATTTAAAAATAAATCTTCCCGGGGGGTCCACACACCACCTCTAAAAAATAGCACTTGACCCCTGCTTACACCGATATACCGTGAGCTGATTATCGAGCCGTCATTGTAATAGTTGCGGGTACATTGTGTGTTTGCGGTACATTAATGGGAAACCCTAAATGTTTGAGCACCCTCTATGAAACGTCAAGCTACCCCACAGCACCCCCAAAAGAAATCTCTGGCGACGCCACTGAGCCTGACTTGTGTTGGGGGGGGCCTGACAGAAAAAGTTTGAGAACCACTGGTATAACTCCAGCAGGAGGTGCAGGTGCACTTCCCCAAATTCACCACAAGATGGCAGTGTTACTGACAGCTGTTCACTGGAAGGGTCACCCTCTTCCTCTTCCTGCTGTCACTGTCAGCACTTCCAAAACGACATAATCAATTGCAAAATGTGAACAAATATAGTTCAAAAGACATAACAAAATCATAGTAAAGTATGTAGAAAAATATCATGAATTACTTAGTGTGTCAGAAAAAGGAATATATCCTTTAGAATAATATCAAAAATCACAAGTATAGTAAAGAATTATCATATGTTGAAAAATATGAAAAAAGTCACAGCATTGCATGAAGAGAAATATGAAAAAGTGTCACAACATGACAAATAATACATTCATAAAAGCATGTTAATACACATTAAAAAAAGTAATAGTGTAGTACATTGAACAATTGCAATATAGCAAAAAGAAGAAAAGAAGGCATTGTGTATGTCAAAATATGAAAAAGGACTATGTTGAAAAATATTAGTTCATAGTTCATTATTTAGTAGTATAGTATAGTATGCATAGTATAGTATGTTGAAGAATTTGAAAAAGTCATAGTAAAACATTTCAGGAATGTCTTATGCAAAAGACTCAAAGCACATTATTTGAAAAAAAAACAAAAAAACTCATAGTATGTCAATTAAAACCATAGTTTGTCAGAACATATTAATACAACATGTCTAGTAATGTGGAAGTATATAATATGTCAAACACATTGAACAGATACAGTTTTTCAAAAAAAGATTATGAAAAAAGTCAAATTACAGTATGTAGTCATAGTTGTATATTTGAGTTTATTATTTCGAATAAAGACACAGTAAAGTTTGTCGAAGAAAATCATAGAACAGTATTTCGAATAATAAGAAAAAATTACAAAGTAAGGCAAAAACAGTGATAATATATAATTTAGAGAAATATAAAAAATCATAGTATCGTTTATCGAAAATTGTAATAGTATAGTATGACCTTAAAGTCATAGTATTGCATGACAACAAATATCATGAACAAAGTCTAGTGTATGTTAAAAATACAAAACACTAATTATACAGTATATCAAAAATATGAAAAAAAGTCACGACATAGTATGACGAGAAAAATGTCATAGGATAGTACATGTAAAAATAGAAATGTCGCACAATCAGAAAAGAAGGCGTTGCGCTGATGTAAAAAAAAATGTCAAAAATATAATTTTATATATATACGTATTTTCATACGTCGGAAAATGTAAAAATAAATCTGATCACAGTGCATAGAATAAAAAGGCAACAAATGTCATTGTATAGTATGTTGAAAATAATAAATTAATATTATGTTGAATCAAGTCACAGGTAGGTTAAAAAAGTATATTACGCAAAAAAAGTCACAGTACATTATATCGAAACAATTATCATATAAAATCATAGAATAGTATGTCGATAAAAAAGTCATAGCATGAAGAAAAACATGAAAATATGTGACAATAAATATCATGAAGAAATATCATAGCATGGTATTTAAAAAACTATGAAAAAAGACACAACAGTATGTCAAAAATATTTTAAAAAATCATAGTATGTTTAAAAGAAGACACAGTAGGCCTATTGTATGTCAAAAAACGATATACTGTCGTAAATCAAAATAAGTTTTAGTAAAGTATTTTCTTGTGTACATCTGTGAATCCTCTGCCAGCCTCATTTCCATACAGGAAATCAGAGACAAAGGAGCATAGAGCAGCCCACTCTCTCCTGAAAAGCAGTTTAAAGGATGAAGAGGAGATACGGATCACTTTCACAGCAGTGCTATTGTTCCTGATTTGCATGATGCATGCGCTGCAGGCCTGTTTTCTGTTAGCATGTTCATCAGATTGTTAATTTCCCCTCTGTGGGACGAATAAAGGTATTCTGATTTTGAGACTGTCCTCTTGTGGACATTCAATGTAATTACATGATGAAACCCCATTGATATAAATGGCTGCTGCAGTGTTTCAGCTTTAAACCTGGCAATAAAACAATGAAGCAGAGATGTGATGGTTTTTAGTTTTCTTAAATTCTGCTTTGCTCAGGGTTTATTCTATTTTTTATACAGTTTGTCATTTGTTTGAGGCTCATGTTGTAAAGCCCCTCAGACAAATGTGTGATCTGTGACTTTAGTATTGATTGAAGTATTGATTGGAGCGACTTTAAGTAACACTGTTGATGCTTTTACATGGTTGTATTGCTGGTTTTTAAAGGATCTAATACTTCTTCCAACATTCCATATAAAATATTGGTATTTTCCTTCATCACATTTAAAACAAATGTTATATTAGGAGGTGTGTGGCGCAGTGTATTATGTGAAGTTGTTCGGATCAAGGGGTTACAGGTTCAAACCTCACTGCAGTCAGCATGTCGTTTTGTCCCTGAGATACTTCACCCCAAATTGCTCCTGTGGGGATTGTCCACAGCATTGAGTATGTAAGTCGCTTTGGATAAAAACGTCTAACATATAATATTATACATTTGTATTGTGACTTAAAGAATGAGCATTTAAAGGGGTCCTATTATGCAAATTGTCATGTTTCATATTAGTATTGCTACTACTACTGTAACATGTCTCCATGCTTTAATGTTCAAAAAGCTCTTTATTTTTCTCGTACTGCCTGTGCTGCAGCACCTCTTTTCACCCTCTGTCTGAAACCAGAGCCCAGTCTGCTCTGATTGGTTAGCTGGCCGGCTCTGTTGTGATTGGTCAACTGCTTAGAGATGTCCCTCCCCTAAGCCTCTCATATACAATATGTTGGAGAGCTAGCACGAGTGTTACATAGTGGTGTCACTATGTTGCAATAGTAATCAAAGGACTCCAATGGAGGCGTTTCAGGCAGGGGGATGGGGGGGGGGGGGGGGGGCGAGTGTGTGGGAGAGAAACTCAGGGAACACAGGGTTTTTCAAAGTCAACTTTATTGTCAAGAATTCCACATGTGTTATACATACAGAAAATTCGAAAATACCGTTTCTCGCAGTGCCACAGTGTGACATAAATATAACAAGATACAAAAAAGGCCTGGATAAAACGGGTATAAAAACTAAGTAATGAGTAGTAATAAGTACTAGGTAATTGTCGTGTTATTCAATAATTCACGTTAGTTCAACTGTCGTATTTACGTGTCTCTTTATTGGTATCCCACATGCTATAACACCCCCTAGCTCACATGCACGTTACCATCACATGTCGTCTCTCTATCACGTCACAGAACAGTGCCGTAGGGCTTCACTACTATTGGCTAACCACAACACCACAATAATACCACATCTCCCTTTTTAGGAATCAATGAGACTGCCATTGACTTCACAGACCTTAGAGCAGGGGTGGGGAACCTCCGGCCTCCGGGCCGTATACGGACTGCGAGACCATTTGATACGGCCCTTGAGGTAATTTTAAAACACCCGCAAAAAAAAAAGAATTAAAGAAATCTAGACCGCAAAATAATTAAACAAGCAAGTGCCTGTTTTTCCTGGTCTGGGTCCTTGAACATAACATGAGCCTAACGTGTCATCACGTGGTATATGTCTCGTCTGACACATGCTGAAGGAGAGCACCGGAACGCCTTAAAAAATTGGAGTACCCATAAGGAGCCGTACACATGCCGCAGTTTTTGCGTGGCTGTGTATTTAGTTGTAAGCCCAGTGACAATCTGTTCATCTGTCATACTCATCATCCAGTCAATAACTTTGTTGTTATTAGCATCTGGTTAGCTAGCTATGCTAACGAATATAAGAAACTTTTTCTACAACCAGTGAGGTAGAAGCACATCTTTATATGATCATTATAGTTATACAACATTAAGAGAATAAAGGAAAAACTGGTATAAAATACTATATACCAATTCCATCAGATTAATGATAAAAACCTAGAGGACATTATACAACTTCTGAAATCCTCCTCCTGCTGACTTGATATTATTCCAACAGGATTTTCAAAGATGTTTTGCCTTGCATGGCCTCAGATCTACTTCATATAGTAAACAAATCTCTTCACTCAGGTATTTTTCCACAGGCCCTGAAAACTGCAGTCATTAAACCGCTCTTAAAAAAGAATAATCTCGATGCTTCAGGAATGAACAATTACAGGCCCATATCAAACCTCCCATTTCTAGGTAAAATCATTGAAAAAGTTGTTTTTCAACAGTTGAGTAATTTTTTGCATTTAAATAACTGTTTCGATGTGTCCCAGTCAGGCTTTCGTCCAAACCATAGTACTGAGACTGCTCTTGTAAAGGTCTTTAATGACATCCACTTAAACACAGACAGTGGCAGAACTTCAGTGTTAGTATTATTAGATCTCAGTGCTGCGTTTGACACTGTTGACCACAGCATATTACTAGACCGACTGGAAAACTGGGTAGGACTTTCGGAAACAGTTCTAAATTGGTTTGAATCCTACCTAAAGGACAGAAACAACTTTGTTTCTATAGGTAAATACACATCTGAGTTGACAAATATGACATGTGGGGTTCCTCAAGGCTCCATCTTGGGGCCTCTTCTCTTTAACATCTACATGCTACCACTGGCTCAGATAATGAAAAACAACAAAATAAGTTACCATAGCTATGCAGATGACACACAAATGTACGTAACAATTTCACCAGGAGACTATGCTCCAATTCAAACACTGAGTAAGTGCATTGAACAAATCAATGACTGGATGTGTCAGAACTTTCTCCAATTAAAAAAGATAAAACAGAGGTAATACATTTCTGACCTCCTGCTAAATTATGAACCATCCAGATCTCTCAGGTCTTCAGGGACTGGTCAGCTTTCTGTCCCCAGAGTCAGAACTAAACATGGTAAAGCAGCGTTCAGTTATTATGCTCCAAATATCTGGAACAAACTCTCAGAAATCTGCAGGTCCGCTGCAACTCTGACTACTTTTAAATCCAGGCTGAAGACTTTTCTTTTTGTCGCTGCTTTTAATTCAACTATTCATATCTTAGACTGCACTGTAACTTTTATCCTTGTACTTTTTCTTTTCATGTTTAATTGAACTATTCATATCTTAGACTGCACTGTAACTTTTATCCATGTATTTTTTCTTTTAATGTTTATTTTATTAGCTTTTCTTTTTAATGACTGATTTTAAATGCCATTTTCTTAATGTCTTTCATTTTTTGTAAAGCACTTTGAATTGCCTTGTGTTGAAAAGTGCTATATAAATAAACTTGCCTTGCCTTGCCTTATATGACAGTAAGAAAAAGTTGTTATTAATAAACAAGAATAGAGTTTGAAAGGTAAATCTTTTTACAGTTCTGTTTCATATGGGTGTTGAGAGATGTATCCGTAGATCTCTTAATTTTGCTCTCAAAGTGCACCAGATTGATGGTTTTAACTTCAACATTTAAAAAAAATAAATCTTCCCGGGGGTGCATGCCCCCGGACCCCCCTATAGGAGGTTAGGTTCCCCCCCCCCCCACTTAAATCATGTTGACATGGATAGGACACTAAATACATTTGCACATATCTTGTGTCCATATCTTTCTGTTTTAGTGGTCATGCCACAACCGTGCACGTGGCACGGTATTTTACCAGTCATGGTAAGACATCTGGATTAAGAGGTTGCTTTTTCTTTGCACAGAATGAAAGAAAGGCGAAATGAAAGGGCTGTGATTTTAGTATTTTTAAGCAGAGGTTGAGTTCAATCATTTGTACGGCCCTCCGAGGATGTTGTTTATTTTATTTTTATTTTATTTTATTTAACCTTTATTTAACCAGATAAAAGCATTGAGATAGAATCTCATTTGCAATGCTGACCTGGCCAAGAAGGCAGCAACGTTACACATAAGACATAACACAAACATATAAAATACAGAGAACATAACTAAGAAAACAAAAGATAAAAAAGCAGTCACTACATTGACTTGTAAATGTATTTGTAAAAATTGAAATGGCCCTTGAGAGGAAAAAGGTTCCCCACCCCTGCCTTAGAGGATTATTCTGCCTCTGGAGGGTGGAAGGTCTGTTCCTATCTGAACCAGAGATATAAAATAACAGTTAACTCAAGACCTTCATGAACCATATGTAACCATATTATAGTTTGTGTATTACACAACATTAATACACAACATCTTTTCAGTCCAACCTAGCCGGTCTCATCACGACTCTCCCAGACCTGGTTCTAGGGGTAGGTGGTGGATCTCGAGCACTCATCTCCGGAGGTTCTGCAGTACGCTGCTCTGAAACAAACGGCAAAGCAGAGGCCGAGAAGGGGGGACTCGGGCAGACGGCCCGGGGAAAAGGTAGAGGCCAAGAAGGGGGACTTGTGCAGACGGCCCGGGGAAACAGCAACAGAGCAGGGAAGTCCAGCAATTACCAGCCTGCATTGTTTCAGACTCGCAAACCCTCACTGATAAATCGGCCATTCTCAACTGCTTTAATGAACATTTTATTTCATCTGGTTCTTTGTTTGAGTCCCTACATTCGGGGCCTGGACAGAACGTTGATCCCTCACCATCTTCATCCCATCCCATGGCTCAGCCATTCAATTTTACTTTTATCGAGGTGATAGAGGTCCCTAAAGCATTGCAGAATCTGGATCCACACAAATCGGCAGGTCCGGACAAACTTCCTCCTCATTTTCTTAAATTAGCAGCAGACTTTATAGCTGAGCCGCTTACTTATCTTTTTAATTTAACTCTTTCCAACAATGAGATTCTTAACATATGGAAATCTGCATATGTTCTTCCTTTACTGAAAGGAGGGGATCCCTCATCTGTTAATAATTATAGGCCAATTTCAAAATTATGTGTTGTAGCGAAGGTCCTCGAAAAGCTTCTCAGTGAACAACTGGGATAGTGGTGGTCTAATGGATAGTGAGGTGGGCTGAAGATCGGAAGCATGTGAGTTCAAATCCCGCCAGGAACACCACCACTAGTGTGCCCTTGAGTAAGGCACTTAGTCCTTAGTTACTCCAGGGAGAATGTCCCTGTAATCGGTAATTGTAAGTCGCTTTGGAGAAAAGCGTCAGCCAAATGTAATGTAATTTAACTTAAATTATTCTTGGACACAAATGATATTTTGTCAGAACACCAATCCGGTTTTAGAAAACAACACAGCACAACAACTGCTGCTATTAAAGTGGTGAACAACATAATTGAGACATTGGACTGTAAAAAGTATTGTGCAGCTCTATTTATTGATTTGTCAAAGGCATTTGACACAGTTGATCATATCATCCTGATGGAAAGACTTCACAGTATCAGCTTATCTACAGTATAGGTTGGTTTTTAAATTATTTATCAGCGAGAACCCAATGCGTCCAATTTTCTGGGTCCTTTTCTTCCTTCCTCCCGATAGCAAAGGGTGTGCCACAAGGTTCCATATTAGGACCCATTCTTTTTACCATATATGTAAATAATCTATGTAATAATTTAGCAAATGCTTCTTACCATTTTTATGCAGATGACACTGTTATTTATTGTTCCTCCACTTCTATAGAGTAAAGTCTAGATTTCCTCCAGTCTGCCTTTGATGTCATACAAAACCATTTAGATCAACTAAAGTTGGAATTAAATGCTGAAAAATCCAAAGTGATGATATTTTCGAAATGGCAAAAAGTTACCATCTATTCTACCCAAGATTTGTACTGCACAAGGGACTGACATTGAGAGGGTCACTACTTACAAATATCTGGGATTTCTTATTGAACAGAACTTGTCTTTCAAGTTACACACGGAAAATGTTGTTTCAAAGCTAAAAATAAAATTAGGTTTCTTTTACAGGAATAAATCCTGTTTCTCTTTTCAGACAAGGAAACATCTGATATCTGCAACGTTTTTACCTGTATTAGATTATGGTGACCTGCTATACATGAATGCCTCTGACCAATGCCTAAAGAGCTTGGATACTGTGTACCATTGTGCCTTAGGATTTATCACTGGATGTGAATATCGAGTACACCATTGCACTTTATATGCTGCTGCTAATTGGCCATCTTTGTTTGCTCGCAGACTTTCCCATTGGTTGGGTTTTATTTATAAATCTCTGCTTGGGTTGGTTCCCTCCTACATTTGCACATATATGTGTCAAAGAGAAAGTCTATATGGCCTGTGCTCCCAAGATTTTATTCAGATGCTGGTCCCTACAGTGAGAACAAAACTGGGTAAAACAGCTTTTAGATATGCTGCCCCCACAGCTTGGAACAATGTACAGAAGGAGCTGAAACTCTCAGATGTAATCACTATGGGGAAATTCAGGTCCATCTTAAAGGACAGAGAACATGACACCATTGGTAGATGTGAGTGCTCGTATATCCTAAAATCATTTTATTTGTGTTTTACAGCTGTATTTGTCTGCCTGTCATGTCTGTGTTTTATCTGTTGTAACTTTGTACATGCTGCCCTTCTTGGCCAGGTCGCTCTTGGAAAAGAGATTTTAATCTCAATGAGTCTTTTACCTGGTTAAATAAAGGATATATATATATAAGTCCGCGGCGGGGAAACTCAGAGGGCCGAAGACAGGGGTGAAGGCCTTGTCGGGGTAAATTCGGGGGCCGGACTCGAGGGTGAAGGCAGCGGCTGGGAAAGTCAGGGGGCCGGGCTCGAGGGCGAAGGCTGCGGCTGGGGAACTCAGGGGGCCGGGCTCGAGGGTGAAGACCGCGGCTGGGGAACTCAGGGGGCCGGGCTCGAGGTCGAAGGCCACGGCTGGGGAACTCGGGGGGCCGGCCACAAGGACGGGCAAGAAGGCGGCGACGGGACGGCAACGGGACAGCTCCAGAAGACGGGCAGGAAGGCAGTGCCAGTACAGCTCCGGAGGATGGGCAGGGAGACGGCAAGACAGGTGACGGCGGGACCCCCAACAGGACTCCCAGCGGAACCCCTAATGAAACAGGACACAGAGTTGGCAGGACCACCAACGGACCAGGACATGGGGTTGGCAGGACCCCGACGAAACAGGTGTCGGCTGGACCCCCAACGGAACAGGACATGGGGTTGGCAGGACCCCCGGCAGAACAGTAGTCGGCGGGACGCCCAACAGGACAGGACACGGAGTTGGTAGGACCCTCAGCGGAACCCCCAACGAAGCAGGACAAGGAGTTGGCAGGACCCCCAACGGACCAGGACATGGGGTTGGCAGGGCCCCCGGCAGAACAGTAGTCGGCGGGACGCCCAACAGGACAGGACACGGAGTTGGTAGGACCCTCAGCGGAACCCCAACGAAGCAGGACAAGGAGTTGGCAGGACCCCCGGCGAGACAGGTGACGGCGGGACCCCCAACGGAACAGGACACAGAGTTGGCAGGACCCCCAGCGGAACCCCCAACGGACCAGGACATTGGGTTGGCAGGACCAACGGCAGAACAGGTGACGGTGGGACCCCCAACGGAACAGGACACAGAGTTGGGACTTGAGTAGGGAAATGAGAAGGGATTTGAGAAGGGACTTGAGAGGGGACTTGAGAGGGGACTTGAGAAGGGACTAGAGAAGGGACTAGAGAAGGGACTTGAGAGGGGACCTGAGAACGGATCCTGGACAGGAGCAGGAAATGGGGAAGAAGCAGGGGCTGACTCCAGACAGAACACACCGAGACGTATGGTGTCAGGTTGGGAATTGGGAGGCAGGGGGCTAGCATGCCTGGGGCTAGCAGGCCGGGAATCACATGTCGGGAAGAAGTCCATAATCCAGCCAGGTAAGAACTTCACTAACCCAGACCAATCAGAGAGTTGCATGGAAATAAAAGTGTGCTTGTGTCATTCAAACCCTGTGTGTGTGTGTGTGTGTGTGTGTGTGTGTGTGTGTGTGTGTGTGTGTGTGTGTGTGTGTGTGTGTGTGTGTGTGTGTGTGTGTGTGTGTGTGTGTGTGTGTGTGTGTGTGTGTGTGTGTGTGTGTGTGTGTGTGTGTGTGTGTGTGTGTGTGTGTGTGTGTGTGTGTGTGTGTGTGTGTGTGTGTGTGTGTGTGTGTGTGTGTGTGTGTGTGTGTGTGTGTGTGTGTGTGTGTGTGTGTGTGTGTGTGTGTGTGTGTGTGTGTGTGTGTGTGTGTGTGTGTGTGTGTGCGCGCGTGCTGTTATAACCCGGCTCCTGGGCTGCAACATAAAGCGGGGAGGCGAGACGAGGGGTATGATATAATGTTCATTTATTCAAAACAAACAAACAAACAAACAAGCAAACAAACAACAAGAACCAGCAACAGGTCCCTGACGCTGGCACAGGACAAGTCTCCAGAGGAGACATAGCGACGTAACGGCTGGGCTCCTTTTCCTTTCCAGGTGCAGCTCATCAGGCAGGTATCCTCCCACCGGTGTGACTCATCAGCCATGAACCTGTGAACACCCACAAAGCACACCCACAATCAGATGGCACCCCCCCCCCCCCATAAGAAAGGAGTTCCCCTAAGAACACCGTTAGTACCCAAATAGCTAGGAGCTCTTCTCCGATATTCCGGCGTGGACAGAAGACCACTCTGGCCAGTCCCTTGACCCAGCCCCTGGAGGAACCCGGAATGTCCCTCCAGAAACCGCAACCTAGACCCCGGCAACAAACCCAAGACCTGACCCCCAGGTCGCTGCCGAACTGCCCCACCCGTCCGACATGCGTGACATGACCCAACATGCCGAGACACATCTCTCCTCAACCCAGGCCAAAAGAAATACCGCAACAGGTAACCACATGTTTTACGGACACCCAGATGTCCCGACTGCCCATGCGCTTTTCTGAGGACCTCCTCACGAAATCTGACAGGAACCAGAATCTGATACCCTGGCTCACCCATGAAGCCTTTCCCACGTGACCACCACTTTCTGACCAGCACTCCCCCATGCAGCTGACACCATTTCCATCCCCGGTGGAGAGAACCGCCTCAAAAAACGGACTGAGGGAGACATCCGCTTTCTGCTCCATCACCAACTCACTGCGGGATACCGACAACAACCAGTCAGGAATACCCACTGAATCTGTCGCACTGACCTCTTCACCCTGCTCAGACTCCTCCTGTGCACGGCTCACAGCCCGGGTCACAGAGCAAGCCACCAACACTGCAGGAGAGCACTTCTCCTCTGCCTTAACAGTCCCAGTGGGTGAAGATGACTGCATGGTAGGCGGTGGACCCTCAGCCCACACACGGCTGCCAGCCAGGCCGTTACCCAGGATAACATCCACACCACCAATTGGCATTACAGGACGGACCCCCATGGCGACCTCACCCTGCACCAGACCTGAGTTAAGCACCACAGAATGCAGAGGAATAGGCACAACATTCATTCCCATCCCTCGCATCCGGACAAAATCCCCAGTTCCAGATTCGTCCGAAAACGGCAACACAGAGCTCAGAATGTACGAGTCATACGATGCAGTGTCTCCCAAAATCTTTACCGGCACGCTGACATCACTTCCCACCAATGACACGTATCCGGTTGACACAAATGCAGAAAACACTGGGTCCTTCCACCCGCATGGCTCATCTATCTGCTGACAGGGAGAGATGACAGGTAACGGCACCTCAGACACAGCACAAGCAGCAGAGTTAAACTGGCCGACACAGTTCCCCCTCTTAGCCTTAGCTTTTGGACAGGCAGCCTTCCAGTGCCCTCTCTCCCTGCAGTAATGACAGATTTCCGAATCTCCCTGTGGCGGACCTCGCATCTCACGCTCACCCCCGTGCGGATTAGCTTTCTCTTCCCATCTCCCTGCACGATACATACCCCCTTCATCCTGGACCCTGAAGTCGCGACCGCCCCTGTGCGTTAGCACATAGTCATCTGCCAGAGCAGCAGCCTCTGCAGCAGTCTTCACCTTGCGCTCGCTGATGTAAACCGCAATGTGGCTGGGCACAGAATTTTTAAATTGCTCCAACACCATCAACTCACACAATGCGACATACGTATCCACCTTCAAAGAGTTACACCACCTACCGAAAGAGGTAACCAGATCCCTGGCAAACTCAACATGTGTCTGCCTGTCAGACATCTCCCAGGACCTGAACCTCTGTCGATAGGCCTCAGGGACCAACTCGTAAGCCTTCATCACAGCAGTTTTAACCATCAGATACACTTTGCTATCCGCCACCGTTAAAGCAGAATACGCTTCCTGGGCCCGACCTGTTAGCACACACTGCAGCAATAAGGTGCTATCAGCCTCTGACCACTCTCTGCTCTCAGCCACACGCTCAAACAAGGAGAAAAACGTATCTGGATCTCGTTCATTAAACTGAGGCACAACCCGCAGATTACCGGCAACGTCAAAAGGAGTAGCTCTACCAGGGAAATTAGAGGCCTGACCTGCAGCCCCAGCAGGAAAACCCAACCACCGCTCCTCTAACTCCAGCCTTTTCATTTCTATTTGCAACAGCAACAGTCTCTCCCTTTGCTCAAACGCCAGGCCTGCATCATGACAGCCAGACGTGCCACTGTCTCTGCTAGGATTAACAGTATGTTTTCCCCCTTTGAAAACACCTAACTCAAACAAATTTGCTCTTACAATCCCTCTTATGTTCTCCTTCATCCTCTTATCCCCAACATCCAAGCGGAAATGTTCAGCAACACAGATCAGCTGCTCACGTGAGAAGCCCTCCAGTAGCTCCTCTGTAGGCGCTCTCACAAAGTCCTCCACACTCTCCATCATGACAACACTATGTGGCACGCTCACGCTACTACACAGCCTACACGCTACCGTGGTCTGTCCCTCCAACTGCCTCACAGTAACTGGCTAAACTCCCCGCTAGTCTTCAGGTGCTAGTTATGGCGGGTACTTATACCATAAGCTCGGCGAAGCGACCAGCAAACCGGCAACTCCACCTGTAGCCTCGGCGTGCTCCCGAGCTAATAGCTCTAACCACTTTCACACCGCACTAACAGTCCCCCCTACGACCTCCAAGGAAGACCGTACTAGACCTAACAGGGACAGCTACCACGGTACTAACGATACTGTGCTTGTACTCGCTGCCATACACTCTCTGTACATTATAACTGCAAAACACTCACCCACGTAACGCTACTCCCAGCCAATCAGCTGCACACAATGACAACAGCAGCTGCGCGAAATCCGTCCCCACAACGGACATCCAGTTCGCACACGTTTCCCAGGTCCAAAGCAACGAGCTCCCATATGTTACAACCCGGCTCCTGGGCTGCAACACAAAGCGGGGAGGCGAGACGAGGGGTATGATATAATGTTCATTTATTCAAAACAAACAAACAAACAAGCAAACAAGCAAACAAACACACCAACAAGAACCAGCAACAGGTTCCTGACGCTGGCACAGGACAAGTGCCCAGAGGAGACAGAGCGACGTAACGGCTGGGCTCCTCATATATCTTTTTCCTTTCCAGGTGCAGCTCATCAGGCAGGTATCCTCCCACCGGTGTGACTCATCAGCCATGAACCTGTGAACACCCACAAAGCACACCCACAACCAGGCGGCACCCCACGTGGTGTGGAGGGGTCGTCACAGTGCGTGCGGACATAGCGCATTTAGTGTGTGAGAACAACACACTCTCACTCCCTAAGCGTCCAATAGCGACGTTTGGTCAGTGTCCGTGGCGTCCAATTGTGACGCTCCTAGGCTCCTTCAGCTTCATAAAGGGACGCAAATAGCTTTCAACTGATTGCAATGTATTCCCATCTGCGGCGGGATTTGACGCTCATGGAAGCACGGCATTCGTTTATGTCGGCTGCCCTTAAAGGCAATGTGAGCGTTCCCATTGGATAACGGAGAATTGTACACCCGGAAGTAAGTATTCCTTTTACTGTCGATTGATTTTACAGTGATATCTGCACTACTCATCGACTAAAAAACACCAGATTATCCTTGTTAATTACACAACATTGATTGGTTTAAATTGTGTGCAATGCTTTTGTATTTTTCCCCTTCGATTCGGAGAAACAAATATTTTTTCGGAGTAAAGGATGGCAGAAGACACTACACTACCCAGAATCCCCAGCTATCGTTTGGACTACACCATGTGCTCTGTTTGACAAACCCCGTTTTTTTCACCATTCATTCCGATTGCTGGCGTCTATGTCACGTGATCTTCAAATTTCTCCCTGCAGAAAAAGAAATGTTAACTATGTTGACGCACTTATTTTAACTGATATTATACATAATGTATTATACTCTTATAGATGTATGTAGATATTTCATCTCCGGCCTTGCCAGGTATTGAACAATCAATAAATAAAGAACACAGAATTGTTGAATATAAAACACAGAATTTATGTGATTATACTAAATGATTTTCAAATAAACACAACTACATATTTAACTCTTACACATGCTGATGTAACGCAAATGTTCCAACTTGGGATCAATAAAGTATATCTTATCTTAAGCTGATCGATGGCTACTGCCATATTTGCAAAATGTGCCTCTGAACCTTGACAAGTGCATGTTTCAGGCTTATCAATTAATGTAATGTAATGTTATCACAGGGGTCACACACATAAGACCAGCTGTTAAATAAAGCTCTTCTGACCTTAGCTGGCATGTGGGTATATATATTAATGCTGCCCATAATGGGCACAAGCAATTCTCACCCATTTATTAATTATATGTTTTAAATGTGAGTGTTTCCTGTCCCCTAAACCTCCAGGGATGTACACAGTTTAATACTGGCAACTTCTTATTATGGGAAATACGAAAACATCTTTTAAAACTACAACTCCCAGTAGAGACGTGCCATAGAGAACATGTTGCGAAACAGAATAGCCAGCATGTGTAGTTCTGGGGACGGGGTGGGGGAGGGGGGATGCGGTGGACCCGTTCAAATCCAGTTTTGGACAAATATTTGTTTCTCCGAATTGAAGGGGAAAAATACAAAAGCATTGCACACAATTTAAGCCAATCAATGTTGTGTAATTAACAAGGATAATCTGGTGTTTTTGAGTCGATGAGTAGTGCAGATATCACTGTAAAATCAATCGACAGTAAGGAGAATACTTACATCCGGGTGTACAATTCTCCGTTATCCAATGGGAACGCTCACATTACCTTTAAGGGCAGCCGACACAAACGAATGCCGTGCTTCCATGAGCGTCAAATCCCGACGCAGATGGGAATACATTGCAATCAGTTGAAAGCTATTTGCGTCCCTTTATGACGCTGAAGGAGCCTCGGAGCGTCACAATTGGACGCCACGGACACTGACCAAACGTCGCTATTGGACGCTAGGGAGTGAGAGTGTGTTGGTGAGAAAGAGGGAGAGAGAGGGAGACCGTGTTGTTAGCATCTGGTTAGCTAGCTGCACTAACGGACATACGGAGCTGTTTGTTCCACAACAAGCTGGAGGAGAGCTCTCCTATCAGACTGAGAGGCTCAGGTGAGCTAAAAGTCTCTCTGAGTGTTTAGATCAGGGGTGGCCAACCCGCGGCTCTCGAGCCGCATGCGGCTCTTTGCCTAGTTTCATGCGGCTCTTCAGTTCATATCGAATGTTATGTGAGTTTGGGGGAGAGACACTGACTCCTGACTAGTGTTGCACGGTGTACCGATACTTGAAAGGTACCGCGATACCCTCCGGTTAAAAACGTTACGATTCCTCCGTTTCATTAGTATCGGTACTTTAAGAATGACGGGGGAAAGTACTCCGGTGAGAAAGCGCTGTTTTAATAAGAGCCGTGTGTGTTCAGCGCTCTGCTTCCACTCCCTGCACTGCAGCTGTGCCTGCAGTCCCTCCCTCTCAAGCACGCTCCAAGTCCCTCCCCTCTCTCGTGCATGCGCTAGCTGCCAGAGCATGTGAGAAAACGAGAAGCATGGCTGCAAGTGGGAGTGCAACTGCCGCTGCGCCTCAGCTTGTTGACAACAAAGACGCTAGAAGCTACATTTGGAAGTATTTGAGCTATATCTCTGACAGTGACGGCCCCTACACACGGCGGCGTGCGTTGCCGCTTGGCGGTGGGCGTGTCTTGAGCTTGGGGAGTCAACGCGAGCAACCCGACCAACAACCAACCACATGAATGTCCCGCCCCGGACATACAAAGCAAAGCATTCATGCTACATCCATGCTGGCTAAATATACTGTCTATGCTTGCTAGCTGTCCATTCCAACGAAATACACTGGATATAAACTCCCCAAACAAGCGAAAACCTACCACCTCCCCCCATGCCTGGCTCCTCCGGTTTGTATCCCTGTATGTAAAGAGGGACTGGTCATAGAGTACCGGGTGATTCCCTACTGCCACGATCATTTTCTCCTCCTTTTGTTGACATATGGGAAATAACTGCGGTCTGGCTCTCCCAACATACACCCGGTTTGATTGGCTACTGCTTGTACTGTCAGATTTACATACGAGGGATTTGATTGGCTGACGCCTCCGTCGAGGCGGCAAAAGTAGAACATTGCTCTACTTTTGCAGCGAGCACCTCGAGAGAAACTACGCTTTGCTCCCACAATGCAGTTCGGCGAATCGTGACGTCACCCCATTCAAAGTGAATGGGCAAAAGCGTTGAAGCGGCAACGCACGCCGCCGTGTGTAGGGGCCGTAAGGGCAAGCCTACGGACACCACGAGGCCTGTCTGTGAGCAATGTATTAATTTTATTTAATACGAATTATTGTCATTTATTTTATTTATTGTTCTCATTGTTTAAAAGTTTGTGTCATGGTTATGGTTCTGGTGTGAAATAAAGCACAATAATTACATTTAAGACTGTTTCCCTTTTTTTAAGAAAAATAATCGGAATCGCAATTCTTGACTTGGTATTGAAACCAAAATGTTGGTATCGTGACAACACTACTCCTGACAGTTAAACCTGATATTTAGTAGGTCTGTTAAGTATTGAATGCTGATCATTCTGACGTAATTTGGCCGGTCAAAGTTGTTTGGGCTCGGATAAAATCGCTCTGTTACTTTCGTCCCGTGTTACTTTCGTCCCGGCTCTCCCTACGTGTGTATGTGTGGTGTCAGTATGAGAGGATGACAGCGCGTCTAATTTTGATGTGGCCCAAGAGCCAATCACAATAATACCTGCGATGCAGTGAACCAATCACCTTTGAGGGGGGGAAAACCTATCGTTGATTAAACACTATCCAGTGTTTCCCCTACCATTGTCTTGGAGGGGCGCTGCGCCCCGCCAACGAAGCCCCGCGCACCCCCTGAAATTCAAGGTGTTTAAAAAATATATATAATTTTTTTTTTTTTAAATATATATATAGCACCAAATTGCAAATAATCTATAACTACTGTCACTTTTCACATTGAACATGTGGTCTTTTATTAAATAAACTAAACGCTTTCTTCTTAAGTTGTGGGTTTAGTGTTTTTGACCCTAAGAAACATGCATTAATCAATAACAATAATCCACAGCTCCTCTCTCTGCTCCAGAGGATTTAAAAAAGATATCCCAATGCCACACAAATGCATCAGTGACGTGGTTGAAATCTTGTCTCCAGAGAACAAAAAACTGAAACAACCGGTATCAGTGACTGTGTGTTTGATGTGGCTCTTTGCAGTAACATAGAACAAATGTGGCTCCCTCTGACTGGTTGGCCACCCCTGGTTTAGATAGTTAACTTTAGTCTAAGTTATCTCAGTGGGTCTCAAACGGTTTGGTCACAAATTATTCAAAAGATTATTTCCGCGGCACACTTTCATATGATCACTATAGTTATAAAACAAATAAGAGAATTAAGGAAAAACAGTTATGAAATACTATATGGCAGTAAAACAAGAATACAGTTTGAAAGGGGAGTGATTTGTAAAATATCCATAAAGAAAAAGAACATCTGCTTACAGTTGTGTTTCATCTGGGTGTTGAGAGATGTATCCATAGATCTCTTAATGTTGCTCTCAAAGTGCACCAGATCGATGCTTTTAACTTCAATATTTAAAAAACATCTTCCCGGGGGAACATCCCCCCGGAGAGAGGAGGTGAGGTCCGCTCCCCACTCGTAAAAAAAAGCACTTTACCCCTGCCTATATGCCGTGAGCTGATTATCGAGCCTTCATTGTAACAGTCGCGGGTGTAGTGTGTTTGCGTGTGGGGAGTGCTTTTGTGCGTGCTCTATAGTGCCCGTAATAGTGTTCACTGGAGTCCAGCACCTCAGCACCCCCACTCAAAATACCTTCCCGCGCCTCTGCGAGCAGATGCTTATTGATAGAGAGTGGGTTACCAGACAAGCTATGGAACTACGCAGACTGCAGCTTTTGTAAGGAACAGGTGCTACAGCAGGCGCACAAAGAAAACGCCATACGAGTTGTTCACAGGCAAAGAACCAAACGTATCCAAACTGCAAACATTTGGTCCAACATGTTTTGCTTACAAACAAGAAAAAGGGAAGCGAGACTCTAGATCTGAGCAAGGGCTTTTCATTGGCTATGATAAAAACAGCCCAGCTTATCTGGTGTATTACCCAGAAACAGAGAGGGTGCAAAAGCACAGGTTGGTGAAATTCACAACCAAAAGCGCAAAAGAAAAGGAAACACAAACATCTGAATCACCCAATGTGGTCACGAGGATGCACTCTCCAGGGCAATGATATAAATGTGGAAGATGTATCAAGTCGTGGTATTCAGATGCGTGTGCCTGAGACTTTACTTGAAGAGACTGAATGTACACAGCCCAGTAAGGCCACAGAGACTGTAACCAAAAGGTGTCCACAGAGAAACAAAAGGAGAGCAACTCATCTACATGATTTTGAGACTGAGGATGCAGAGGACCAAGCACACACATGCATGGACTTTTGCTACAGAGCAGTCTGTGCTATCCCTCAAACCTACAATGATGCCATCGTGTCAGCAAAGTCAAGGCAGTGGAAGAATGCCATGGACGAGGAGATGCGATCTCTGGAGGAGAACGAGACCTTCCACCTCACCCAGTTGCCACCAGGTAAAAGGCAGTGGGGGAAGATGGGTCTATGCACTCAAGAGTGACATTGATGGATCAGATAAATACAAGGCAAGATTTGCAGCAAAAGGCTACAGTCAAAAACCAGGAACAGACTACAAAGAGACATTTTCTCCCACAGCTGATATGACAAGTGTACGAATACTCATGCAGAAAGGAGCACACGAGGGACTCATTACACCAGATGGACGTCAAGACAGCCTATTTGCGTGCACCCATTGATGGTGAAATCTATATGGAGCAACCAGAAGGCTGTGAAGAAAAGTCAGTAACCGGGGAAAACCTAGTTTGTAAGTTGCAAAAGTCTCTCTATGGCCTTACAAAGTTGAAACATTTCCTGGGAATTGATTTTTACCAAACAGAAGGTGAAGTTAAAATGTCTCAAAATAAATATATAGGCAAAATCCTCGAGAGGTTTGAAATGCAGGATTGCAAGGCCAGGGACCCCATGTGAGCCAACACGTGGACAAACAGATGATTCTGAGAAACGTACAGACCCAACTAAATACAGAGAGGCAGTGGGAAGTTTCATTGACTTGTCCACATGTACTAGACCAGATATAGGTTTTGTGGTCAGTAAGCTATCTCAGCACTTGGCTGAACCAACAGAGGAACATTGGAACACATAACACATGTGTTCAGATATCTAAAAGGCACAACAGAACAGGAGTTATGCTTTAAGAGAAATGACCGAGAGGCACTAGGTCTAAAAGTGCACTGTGGTGCTGACTGGGCATCAGATGCAACAGACAGGCGTAGCACATCAGGATATTGTGTCAGTCTAAGTAAAGGAAGCTCTCTGATCTCATGGAAACAAAGAAACAACCAACAGTGGCATTATCCACAAGCAGAATACATGTCTTTAGCATCAGCTATACAACAATGTATCTATTTAGATCAGCTACTCAAAGGTATAGACACATACCAGTCAGGGTTTCCGCTAGGATTTTTCCTCGCCGGTCAAATGTCCGAGCAGAATTTATTTTACCGGACTAATTTGAAACTTACCGGTCATATTTCAATAATAATAATAAGAGTTGTGTAGCAGAGTTTCCGTTAGCATGTAATTACCGGACTATGAGCAGATATGCTTCAGTTTAAAACTCAGTTCACGGGCTCATTTTTATATTGCTTCAGTTTATAATGGTAACAGATCGAAAAATTCAGATTCATTTTTCAATAAATGATTCCACAAACAACAAACAACATGATTATTACATTCAAACAAACTACTTGTAGTAGATAACATACATTATTCAGAAGTTTACATCAACTTTGAATAATAACACGGGAGAAACGGAGCCTCTCTTTTCCCCTCTCCCTCCCTCTCTCTCCTGACAGCCCGTCAGTTTCTCATGCAGCTCCTGCAGCTCGCTAAACAGAGGGCGGGGCTTCAGGTGATTATGCAGAGCTGCGTGTCTCGGTCAGACTCAGCAGCTGATCTGATCTCTCTCTCGCGTCCGGTTACACTTCACTCGCGTTTATGTCCATATCGATCAGATCCAGCTCTCCTGATCGGCCTTTACAGAGAGCACCGATCAAACTATTAAGAGTGAATATCGGCCGATAATGACCGGCGGCCGATCGATCGGAGCCTCCCTAATTATTACCAGACATTTTGACCGTCAGGTTTTGAATTTACCGGTTTTTAATACATTTTACCAGCTAAAAACCGGTAATTACCGGCTAACGGAAACCCTGATACCAGTATGCACAAACATAGGTGTACAAGGACAACCAATGTACTATAGCCCTCGCCAAAAACCCAGTAAACAGGCAAAGGAGCAAACACATAAGGCGCATTCACACCGCAGTACTTTTCCCACAAAGGTTCATGAGAACTTAGTTCATGAGAACTCTTTTGTTGCGTTCACACCAAAAAGAGCCGGAACTAGTTCATGAGAACCTTTTCACCCCCTTTTCCGTCCCTGCTAGAGAGCAGGGACTTTCGTGGGAGAAAAAGGTTCCTATGTCTGATTGGCTGGGCGGATTGCAAACCACGCCCCGTAAAACTCCCAAAAAGTTTTGTGAAGCCGCCATTTTATTATCCTCGCATTAGCATTATTAGCATTAGCATTAGCCCAGCGCAGAAACGCAGAGAGACTAACTTATGGCAACACAAAATAAAACATGGGAGCGGTGGAGATGAGGAGGTGTCGGCCTTCTGGCGATTTACTCGGAAGGCTTCAGTAGAAGCTGCTGGGAGTCCCAGCAGCTTCTACTGAAGCCTTCCCCAACTCCGGGGACTTCTGGCCGGGACTTCCTGCCGGGGACTTTGGGCGGCAGTATACGCCGTGAAGTGGTTTGCGGCCTGCCAGTAAACCCAAAGCAGAAGAAGAAGAAGTGACGTCAGCGGCTTCATTTGCCTAATCCTCCCCCAGGGACTTTTTCCGGTGTGAACGCGATCTGTACTTAGTTCATGAGAACTAAAGAGTTTGCATGAACTAAGTTTTCATGAACCTTTGTGGGAAAAGTACTGCGGTGTGAACGCGCCTATAGATGTTAAGTATACCATTTCATTAGGGAAACTGTAAATAACGGAAAGTTAACTTTGGAGTATCGCCCTACTGAGTTAATGATTGCTGATGTCATGACCAAGCCAGCTACAAAGCTACAACTAAAGAGGTTTGCTCAAGACATGTTTGGCACTTAAAAGTGCACGAGTGTATTCACATTGTTAAGGCAAAAGAGAAGCCTTATTATATTGTTGTTTTGTTTTCATGTAACCAATAGAGTTAAGATTGAGTGGGAGTGTTAAGTATTACTTTGTAATAGCACCCTTACTCCATGTTTAATGGTATGTCCCATTGTGCACCCTTACTCCAAGTTTAATGGTATGTCCCATTGTGACGTCATAAGCAAGCGCGGAGCGCTATATGTCTCATTGTTGATTACGCAGCACTGCCATGCTGGTTCATGACCCTGAATAAATGGATAAGAGAAGAAAAATGACTGTGCATACTTTATTAGTTTAACACTCCCCTTTTGTGTACATGTACAGTTCTCAACGTGCCAGACTTGTAGTGATTTTCACCTCTTTTAATACTTTTCGCTTCATTCTGAAAGAAAGAGGTGAAATGTGCCAACGTGACGGCCATCTTGGTGTTGGTGACGTGTGCAAGACCGGAGATGTAGTTCATTGAGCGCTTCACACAAACAAATGTGTTACGACACATTTTTTTTTTTTTTACTTGCAAAATTATCTTTTAAATTGACAAACATCACATGTGTAATTTGTTGCACAATTCAAACAGGATCAAAAGATAATCTTTCTCTCCAATGACTTCAATACATACTTTTTCCGAAATAAGGTCCCATGGAGGTCCACCGGAAGGGGAGGGACTTCGCCACTCTATGGGGCTGCATTTCACTTCTCTTATTTTTAATTTCCTCGCTCCTCGGTCTCGGTCTGACCGGAAGTTGATTTGTCTGCGCCATCTTGAGTAGCGTCCCAATGGCCTTATTTTTGCCGGAGGAGCGAGGAGCGATAATGGAGGAGCTATAATCGAGGAACCACCAAACCATCCTTCGATGAAATCTTCAGATACTCGCCCCGCCCCCTTACTGTGTATCGCTCACTGATTGGACGATACAGCGCATGCACTGATCTGATGCTTCTTGACATGAGAGCAGTTTCCCAGCGGAGTGAAGAAAATACATGAACCTCACGGGAGTCACTCCTCAGTTTATACCGTGTTATGTTTCAATTCATGTTTCATTTAGTTACAAATATGTGATATATCTGAACAACAAGGTGGTGAAAAATCATTTTATTCATTTATTGGAAACATTTTCATGATCGCTTTTTTCGTTTTACATTTTCATTTATTGTCATTTCCATTCAGTCAGTCATTAAGTGCTATTCAAATGTTAATGTGCTACATTATCCACACAAACAAACAAAGTGTGCAATCCAATGAATGTTAATCTAACTGGGTTTTGATATCTCTTTTTCTTCTCTCAATTATTTTATTTCTATTGTGCACTCTAATCAATATTAATCCAACTAATGTTCGTTTATACATTTTAAGAATGGCGTTTATCTTTTTGAGAATGAGTTCTTATTTAATTTTATTTATTGGGGTCTACAACAGATGATACAAATGTTTGTGTCAGTAAATGTGTGCTAACAGAGGCGGGGGGGTGTGTGGAAATAACTCCTCTCCTCTGAGCGGTCATATTAAGGCGACGTCCGTTCAGTATTACGTGGCAACAGCTGCATCAGCTGTCGAGTGTTTTGTCATATTTTATAATCTCTGTTAGATCAGCTGAACATTGTTCCCCCACATATGTACTTTTAATTCATTGAGAGTGCGGTATAATGAGACAATACCAGGCTACAGATGCGGACACACACACACAAATATATTTATATAAATATATGCAATTTAAAGTATGAGAGCACTCTCATAATAACGTAACACAATCAGAGACTGGATATATCCCCCCCTCTCTCTGGTCGCTGAAATGGGGAATTGAAATTATGGGCCAAAAGTTGTATTTGCAAGTATTAAAAGTAAGCAGAAGACACCAAACCAACTGAGACCCGTCTGTCCGCCGCATCTACGCACTGTACAACACACACCTACACACTGTATAACACACACACACACACACACACACACACACACACATACCATGTATACATCACTTCAGGGGACATTACATTGACTTACATGCATTTCCTAGAGACTTATCCTAACCTTAACCATAACCAACACATGCCTAACCCTAACCCTTACCCTTAACCTTACCCTAACCCTAATCCTAAACCTAACCAAG
>NW_027262283.1:0-34702 GCF_902827115.2 Pseudochaenichthys georgianus | reverse complement strand
AGACATGGAGAAGAGGGACACATGTTGATGTAGAGGAGACATGGAGAAGAGGGGACACATGTTGATGTAGAGGAGACATGGAGAAGAGGGGACACATGTTGATGTAGAAGAGACATGGAGAAGAGGGGACACATGTTGATGTAGAGGAGACATGAAGAAGAGGGGACACATGTTGATGTAGAAGAGACATGGAGAAGTGGGGACACATGTTGATGTAGAGGAGACATGAAGAAGAGGGGACACATGTTGATGTAGAAGAGACATGGAGAAGAGGGGACACATGTTGATGTAGAGGAGACATGAAGAAGAGGGGAAACATGTTGATGTAGAAGAGACATGAAGAAGAGGGGACACATGTTGATGTAGAGGAGACATGAAGAAGAGGGGACACATGTTGATGTAGAAGAGACATGGAGAAGAGGGGACACATGTTGATGTAGAGGAGATGTGAAGAAGAGGGGACACATGTTGATGTAGAAGAGACATGAAGAAGAGGGGAAACATGTTGATGTAGAAGAGACATGAAGAAGAGGGGACACATGTTGATGTAGAGGAGACATGAAGAAGAGGGGACACATGTTGATGTAGAAGAGACATGGAGAAGAGGGGACACATGTTGATGTAGAGGAGATGTGAAGAAGAGGGGACACATGTTGATGTAGAGGAGACATGAAGAAGAGGGGACACATGTTGATGTAGAAGAGACATGAAGAAGAGGGGACACATGTTGATGTAGAGGAGACATGAAGAAGAGGGGACACATGTTGATGTAGAGGAGATGTGAAGAAGAGGGGACACATGTTGATGTAGAAGAGACATGAAGAAGAGGGGACACATGTTGATGTAGAGGAGACGTGAAGAAGAGGGGACACATGTTGATGTAGAGGAGACATGAAGAAGAGGGGACACATGTTGATGTAGAGGAGACGTGAAGAAGAGGGGACACATGTTGATGTAGAGGGGACATGAGGAAGAGGGGACACATGTTGATGTAGAGGAGACGTGAAGAAGAGGGGACACATGTTGATGTAGAGGAGACGTGAAGAAGAGGGGACACATGTTGATGTAGAAGAGACATGAAGAAGAGGGGACACATGTTGATGTAGAGGAGATGTGAAGAAGAGGGGACACATGTTGATGTAGAGGAGACGTGAAGAAGAGGGGACACATGTTGATGTAGAGGAGACATGAAGAAGAGGGGACACATGTTGATGTAGAGGAGATGTGAAGAAGAGGGGACACATGTTGATGTAGAGGAGACGTGAAGAAGAGGGGACACATGTTGATGTAGAGGGGACATCACAGGTGACCTTTAGGTTAAGGCAGAAAGGAGTAGCAGTCTGGTGTCACACGTCACCCGGAGAGCGTCTCCGGGATGAAACACCATCTGGCTGCGTGGATTTGTAATATGTCAAAACAAGGGAAAACCTGTTTAGCGGGAGTTCATTTCAACTTTATATTTTTTGGGTAAGGTAATCATTAAAACTAGTATAAAGAAATAAAATCTACAAATAACATGTGAATTAGCTGTCAATCAGTGCATTGGAGTAAAGAGGGCATTCCTATTCAAGGTCTGATCGTACTATAAATTAACACAACATTTAATAAAGTAAAGCATTGTAATAGTTGACTGTCTGAATCACATCGCCACGCCCACCTGACAACAGATCAGTCAACTCACGTACCACTGACTCGCACAGTACACAAGTACATCAAAGTATGCCTGCTGTATACTTTTTCATTGATGATTCCATTGTCTTTATTGAATCTATTTCAAATCCGGCTCTATCCAGTTCTTCAGTTACGGCTGAATGATAAAACAGAGATACGTGCACAGATCTGTTACCTGTGTTGTTCACGTGTCATGTTGACTCAACCATACAGTCATGGTGTTCTTTAAGCAGCCTGATGTCTGCGCTCAGACCATCTGTCCGTGTTGGAGAAGCAACACTGGGGCTTAACACTCCCACGCCTGGTGTCTACTGCAGGAGCCCAGAAGAAGAACAAGGCGAGGGCCCTCAGCCCAAACAGGGAGGCTGTCCCCGCTCACATGAGCTCTCTCCCCTCTGTGTCTCTCACTTAGCTAACACCATAATCATAGACTAGTGGGTTCATTAGCCGTGTATTATTCTAAGGGCTGAGTTAATCCTGTGAGCCGGGTCCAGGCTTCTGCCACCATATGGGCCGGCGGAATGCCCCAGCACAATGGTGCATCCCATGACCGGCCGGATACAATTGGCTCAGGTATTAATGTTCTCATCCCACTGATTAAGTTGTAATCTGAGAATGTTTTTTTTATTTGTCTCTAACTTTGATAATGAGACCCGAAGCTGAGAGCAGCTTGAGATCACAGCTGAATTATTTTGTCATCTTGAACTCCAGGGTTTTTATCTTCAGATTATAAATGATCTCTTTTTTGGGATAACAAACTGGGATGGTAATGCATGCTTTATAAAAATGGTTTTACTCAAAGGACAATCAGACATTTGAGTGTCGGTAAACCAGCATCAGAATATCTTACTACTATCTATGATACTCTCTTATCATGCATAGTTATAACGACATGGGGTTGGCATCTCTCACGGCTGTAATATAAATAGACACAAATAAATACAAGTAGAGGTAGCGTAGGTAATGAGAAGGCACTACGATTCAATTAAATGTGTTTCTTATCCCAAGATAACATAAGCGTGAGTCAACATACAACTGTGACATACATATATCAGACCTTTGTAATTCAAGTGATGAACAAGAGATAATCATTTGATAGCTCGGAGTAAAAAAGGATTCAGTTTTGAGCTTAAGATGAGACTGCAGCACTTTATGACTGATGTATGTGATAATGATGATTACTCTGCAGTACTTTTGAAATGGAATGACAATCATTCTTTCACCAAACGAGTGACGCACCATTGCATTACCCAGTACACTGAGACCGTACATGGTCTAATATGACAAAGAGTATTGAAGACAGAAAGTTAGCGTTACACAGCATAAGCGTATCCAATCAAATCAATTGGATTTTTCCTTGTGGAAGATTTGATATTTGGCAAACAAGGTTTTGATACTTATATATAATTTTGTTATATTAACACCAACTTTGTAATAGTTCAAACGTAAATGCAATTTCCAGAAGTAAAAACGCTAATGTTAGGCTATAAAGGAACTACATCACTGTCAAGTGACTACACATCAACACCGCTAAGCTAAAGGCGACTAACGTTGGGCTATAAAAGAACTACAGCACGGTCCAACCCAGTCTCACGGCAGTTCGTGTTATAGTCACAAAATGTAATCTATTGATTCGTGTTCACCAACACTCAGCATACTGAAATCTGTATTTTTTTAAAATGTTGTTTCATTCTAATTTGTTATTCTTTTCTAAATAACACACTGTTATTTACTGAACAATAACACACAATTATCTTTGTTTAAATATATTTGTTTAATTCTATAATGTAAAAATGGATTTTTTGCCGTCCGTCAAGACCGAGAGTCGGAGCGTACCAGGACACCGAAAACTGAATTTCAAAATAAAATCATTAATAATATTATGTATGAAATTATTTTGTCTATTAACCATAGTCATGTTATGACCGTCTATTCTATGTTGCTGTGGGGTTTTTCCATCGGTTTGGGGTTTAAAATATCAAAACAGTAATAACTAATAAGCAAATAAGTAATAAGCCTGATCAGCCATAACTATCAACAGAATTGCGTTGCCAGGCAACGGCTTGGGTTCATGTTCATTTACAAACTCTTCAACTAGAACCCTAGTTATACTTACATTTTCTTTAGAAGGCCTCACGAAATACTTTAATGTAAATTTAAATTAAAATGTGAAGGAATGTGTGTATAACAAAATACATCCGTCATAAACAATACTAGAAACAGACGTATGGGACATTTCGAGCGTCATTGCGATACACCCACTGAACTGATTACCCATCATCCTCAGCTATGGTTGAACCTCTGTGATTGGATGTTTTAGCCGCAATGCACGTTGGGATATGGTGTTTATGAAATCCGAAAACATAAAAAAAAAAATAATAATAATACTTTATTCCATGAGTGCTTGCTTTTCTCTTTGAAAGTCATCACATAACGGCATTGTAATACATGTTTCGGCTGCATTAAATATTACATATCTGCCGTAGTACTCTATTTAGAGAGCCCTGATGAGAAGACCTCTGGACAAACTGGAAGAACTGCCATCGAAACTGAATACGCGACGTGGATCATAAATATATCAGCAATTAAACAACATCTTCAATTTCTTTTCACACAATACGTCTCCTTGCAGTATCAACACTAATTCGGCTGACTTTTATATTTGCTCCAATTGGTAGATAGGCTGTATTAACCCCATAACGGTGCACAGCTGATAGAAAAGGACTTGTAGTTTTTAAATAATAAATAAGAATGTAAATACTGTGTTGAGAGACTATTCAGGGGATTTGGGTGATGGGAGACACATCTATGGAATCACAATTCCAATAGTTAACCATTAAATGAAGGATATACCTTTCTGTCTGTGATGTTTTACAAATCAGATATTAATGTGTAGAACTAAAATATGTCAAATTATATAGCAATATCCTGTACAATTATGTGAACACATGAATAAAACTACACATCTTCCGATGTTATACATACATAAGTGTCTTACACTAATAATTCAAAGTTATTATGGCATTGTATGCTGTGTGTACCTTATTTGTAACATCTTCAGAAATTACCTTTCCAACTCCTCATTAGTTGCCTGTCTTTGACTGTTACAGGTGTATACAGGTTCATGGTGCAATGCATAAGCCTCAAATAGTCCATATTTTGCTTGGTTATGATAATTACACAAGTGTAGAACTTGAAAAGTAATGGTAAAAGTAATAGTTGTATTGTTGAGGTTGAGCCTCCAAAGGGTTCAGTGGAAAGTAACCCTGGGCTAAGGCTGTTTGGAGGAAATGGCTAAATGTAAACTTGGTCGTGGGAACACAAAACATTGTTGGAGAGCAACATCATGTCAGTTTGAAGATTATAAACAGGTTGTGCTCTCAACTGTTAACTTTTGAACATTGGCTTCAGTGAATTTTTAAGTGCGTGTCATTCTGTTACAGAAGGGACTACATGAGACCAATTGTTATAAAGACCACTTGACCATGTGAATATGCCTAACTGCGTAGAATCACCAAATTGGAGGGCTGTAAAATAGGGAGAAAAATGAAGTTCAGTCATTTAACGGTTAGGCCCTGTGGACCAACGTAGCTATAACACGTTTTTTGTGAGACTGGGTTGGGAGCGACAGAGCTGGTCTCGGTTTCTTTCTCTGATAAATAAGATGAGAGGCATTGTGTTGAACCTGATGAGTTCAGAAGGGTTTCTGAAGATGTTACAAATAAGGTACACACAGCACACAATGCCATAATAACTTTGTATTATTAGTGTAGGACACTTATGTATGTATAACATCGGAAGATGTGTAGTTTTATTCATGTTTTCACATCATTTTACAGGATATTGCTAATTTAATGATATCTAATTCCACATATTTTATTCCACATTATATATATATATATATATATATATATTATATTCCACACATTAATATCTGATTTGTAAAAGATCATAGACAGAAAGGTATATCCGTCCTTTAATGGTTAACTATTGAAATTGTCATTCCATAGATGTGTCTCCCTTCACCCAAAACCCCTGACTATTCTCTCAACTCAGTATTTACATTCTTTCATTCAAAGAAAATCAGTAATATCTTTAAAAACGATAAGTCCATCAGCTGTGCACCGTTATGGTGTAAATATAACCTATCTACCAATTGTTGTATTGTACGGAGTCCCTAAAGGGCAAAGAGCGTTGCCTTTTAAGCAACGCCTTCACTGTGTTTACTTTCATTAGAACAGCTTAAGAGCGACCGCAGGCTGCTTCACACACACACCTCTACACACTGCCCGATTATTCGCCCTATTACTCGTTTTATGAAGGAGATGTCCGGTCACTAAGGCGCATGATGTGTGTGTGTGTGTGTGTGTGTGTGTGTGTGTGTGTGTGTGTGTGTGTGTGTGTGTGTTTGTGCTCTGCTCAGCTCTGCTCTGTGGTTGTGTGTCCGACAACAGCATTTGTTTTCAAATGACCATGAACAGTAATTTACACACATCTGGCCAACTCCATATGTATATGTGGGTGTTCCCAACTGTAATACATTCGATTAATCTTCATGTCTCACTGTCTGCACACACACACACACACACACACACACACACACACACACACACACACACACACACACACACACACACACACACACACACACACACACACACACACACACACACACACACACACACACACACACACACACACACACACACACACACACATATCATGCGCCCTGGTACATACACTATTCCGTTGTATTGGCTTTGATGCGATATTTCTTTGTGCACAGACACAGTTAGGAACACAATGAGACAGTGTCATATGGAGCCCTTAGACAGACCATGGAGGAATGCTGGGACCCTGCTGAAGGGCAGCCGGGGCAGGAGGCTTCACACGTTGATGTAACATGTGTGTTGTACTCCTGTTTTCACTTTAGAGCCCTTTAGAACTAGGGTTATCATTTCAGCGCCCCATTCTCCATTGCTGTTTATGTTGAGAATAAAAGAAAACTTTTCACAACCAAAATATATTGAACTGATGTAAATGCGGAAACTGGGCTTATTCATCAGAATGTCGTATGACTTGACTTGACTTGCTTGACCTGAGCAATGACTTGACTTGCTTGACTCTCACCACAGTGACTCGGGACTTGCTTGAGACTTGTAGGTCAAGACTTGAGACTTGCTCATGACTTGCACATGGAGGACTTGCTCCCACCTCTGTAAATAGATGCTTTGGTCATTCACTGTGGGATTTACTGATGTGTTTATTGCCTTGAACAAAATGTGAAAATCAAGACAAGAGCCCAGAAAGTTCTAAATCCACTCTAGTATGTTTTCTATCTTGATAATTTGATTATTTTAATGTATGTTTTTTAACAGCAATATTTAATGTTGTACGTGATGTGTGTGTGTGAGTGTGTGTGTGTGTGTGTGTGTGTGTGTGTGTGTGTGTGTGTGTGTGTGTGTGTGTGTGTGTGTGTGTGTGTGTGTGTGTGTGTGTGTGTGTGTGTGTGTGTGTGTGTGTGTTGAATCGATAGATGTGAGATAATCAATTCCTCCAGCATCTGTGGTCCCTGGCCTGACCCACCGTCGGGGTTAGATTAAATAATTACATCACCAAGATCCAGATCATCCTGCCGCACTTATTTCATCCTCCAATACTACTAATTAAAAAATCTGTCCTGTGTGTCCTTTGATTAATTATTTGATCGTGTTAAGGTATTCATGCGATCTGATGCTCGTGTTTGGCAGATCAAAGTGTGTGAGTGTGCTGTATCATTGAGTGTGTCCTACAGTCAGCAGGGTGTGTGTCACTAATCCAAGAGGAGCCATTGTTTTATCACTGACACTCAGACAAGCTCCAATTCAATCTGCTTCCATATGGTGATGCTTCTTGTTTTTTGGCGCTGTATCAAAATGCCTTCGTATTCCTCGTACAACTATTACTACAGTCGAGGAATCAGGCCACAGGAGAAAACTATTTTGGGATGTGACTAAAAGTTTTAAAAAAATGTAGTTCTGGCTTTAGTCTTAGAATCCTAAGAATAAAATCTGAATTCTGCAATTAAAGTCAGAACTCAAAAATGTGTTTTTACTTTTGGTCACATACCAAAAGGTTGCTCTCGTGTGGCGCGATTCCTCTTCGGTACATCACAAATAAAGCAGGGATGATACTAAAAAAAGTTAACAATACTAATAACGAGAATACATCATTTATTTTATTTTCATGAATGGAATAGACACATTTGATACGTATATTAACTAAATGTTTTTGATGTATCAAAAAACATAAACTTTCGAAATAAATACTAAAAAATGAATAATGAGAATGTATTTTCAGACTGAAGAAGCAACACAGGACACAAATGGTGACTAACGCTGTTGGCTTTGGCAGGAACCGACCGCTCTACTGTATATTGTTTCATTACAACATGTGGTCATTATTATAGGAGTTGCCTGTAAATAACACTGACAGTTTTTCCTGTGGCCATTGTCTCACTGATACTGATATGAGATTTGAAACATGTACACAGTGAGGCATCAAGACAGAGATACAAATAACTGAACAATGAGAATGTCATGACTCACATTTCCTCTCTGTTGTGGTGAAAGTAGATAAAACGCCTATTTTATTTCAAACTTCAAAGAAACCCTATTTTTTTAATGATCTTTCTATAAGAATCTTGGTTAGAACCTGTTCAAACCTTTGTTCTTTGTTTCCTGGAACCCTACTACTGTATGTATGAATACTGGATGCGTACTCGATGTAAGGGTTAACTCCAGCAGTGGGAGGGTCCTCCTATCATAAACGTATACAATTAAAAATGACAGTGTACTATCTCCATGTGGAGAGCATTGATCTCATGAGTCTGGAAAAATAAAACACGGAAGGAAGGACTAATCTTGAACGCCTGGGTGTTAAATACTTCTTTAGAGTTATCTATATGAGCACTGGACAGTGTCAATGGAAACATGCTGGACTTGAGCTGGTCAGATTATAATTTGTTCCATGTACTAGAACTGTGACATGTTTTGTGATTTTATGTTAAATGAAAAAAGGCAACGTTACCTTCTGGTTACTTTCACACATTACACAGACAGCGGTCTCCGGGGTGAAAGACCACCTCCAACCTGCTGGCAACCTGGACTTTGAATAGAAGCAGATTTGTGATATGTCAAAAACTAAAGTAAACCAGGAGAAGAAATGTTTTCCTTTCAATGTAATCAATAATAGTGTCTATGGAAAAAAGCTGGACTTGTCAAATAATAATTTGTTCCATTTGCTGTAACTGGGACATGTCATGTTTTGTGACGTGTTCTGTGCGTGCTGCCCTTTGCCTCATTTCATGTTTCATTATTTCTGGACCTCTATCAGAAACGTGTTGTAATATGATGTTGTTTTGTGTGGCTCCTCAGATAATAACATATTGAAAAAATAACAATAATACTTACAGTGTAACTTCAGTTCTTTTCAGTCAGTCAGAGACAGAGTTCCTTCATCAGTCCTTAGCAGAGACATGTACAGTGTTACAGCGGCCAAAGTGGCATCGGAGGGAAAAAAAGGCAATAATAAAAATAAAAGTAGACACTAGCAATACAATAAAAATAAGGACAAATTAGTACACAACAATGGCTAAAAAAGATTTGTAGATGCAATTTAAGTAAAATAAGGGACATAAATAGCATATTAAAGTATTGCGACCTCAAAATAAGTTTTGGGACATTTATAAAAAGATGATGGCACTGTACAAAAGTGTTTATATTGCATATGAATACAAATTCTCAACAAACTAAAGAGATATTCAGGGGTTGATTATGGTCAACTGGTTCATCCTCAAAGGCGCCTCCCTGCAGGATAACCGGGTGTGAGGGGGATAATCCACGTAGATGTGTCATCTTGAAAGTAGAGAGCGAACAATGGAAAACTTACTGGGTAATTACAGACAATCCATACCCACCGTCCACACACGCGTAAAGTAGTGATTCATATTCATAATCCCCGGGGACGGGTTCGGGGGTCCATCTGGGGCAGATGGGCAGGGTGGCGCGCGTTCTGCATTAGCCCACGCCCCGCCGGCCGCCCCGCTGACCCTCCTGCCTCTGATCCTATTAGCAGGTGAAGGGGAGATGGACATCAGACTGACAGTCCGGGGCGGGCTCCGTTTGGCCACCTGACCCCAGGACTCATTAGCCCACACATATGCTGCTCCCAAACGTGGCATATTGCACAAGGGGTCAGCTAATGCCCCCCAATTGTTCCTATCAAAGTGTTTGTCATCAGTCTAGGGGAGAGATAGAGTCTGCCGGCTGTGTCAGTGAGTATCAGCTCATCATCATCGTCGTCGTCGCCGCCGTCGTCGTTGGCGTCGTCGTTGGCGTCGTCGTTGGCGTCGTCGTTTGTCGTCGGCGTCGTCGGCGTCGTCATCTTCATCATCACACTCCTCATCTCAATAGACCTCAGTGTTTTTACTCCGTAGATTTGCCACACTAAGATGAATTGATGGCCAATGTATGGATAGATCCAGCAGATGTTGATGGAACTTCAACCAATAACCCTCCTGTCATGTTGTACTGCCTACCTTTTAGATGAAGATCACATGCAAATGTTTTGGCTTTCTTAGGAGAATATCTGCGTGCACAATGCTATGAAACTAAAGAAAAAACTAAAATGTTCACATCTAACTTGTTTATTATAATCTGTTAAAGTGGGAATAATAAACAAACAACTCAAAATGAATAACAAACCATTTCTGACATTTAAATAAAAAAGACCAGATACCAATATAGCCATCAATAACAGTCACAAGCCTTCCATTGATGGAGTGTGTGAGTTTCCTGATCTGTTGACGACGAACCTCCGCCTCCCAGACTCTGTTCAGAGAGGGTGCTGTCTTCCTAGGAGTCACTACTTTACGCGTGTGGACGGTGGGTTGTCTGTACCAGTTTGAAATACTCCCGCATCTTAAATCATATGTCAGCTGAAAGGTTTTGTGCAGCGTTCGATCCAAGCACAGTACTGTGTTCACAACAAGATGTTAATTGTCTGTTTGAATCATTTAACACTCATTGCTCCACCATTTTGGATAAAGTAGCTCCATGCGAACTGCGATCTGTCCTCTCCATAAATCCGTCTCCCTGGTTGGATGACCATGAGCTGGCATCATCCCTCTTTTACCCTGCTAACTGCTCTCCTTGGAGTCTCCAAAGACATAATGATGTCTTCGGATAGGGGTGGATGCTCCGTTTTAGTGCTGCTGGACCTTTGACACTGGATCACAGAATAATGATGGAAAGGCTCAGGCGGGTGGTGTCTCAGGGAGTGCCTTGAAATGGTTCTCCTATACCTTTCAGATAGGAGTTTCTCTGTGGCTAAAGGTCCTTACACTTCTGATACTGCTGCTCTTACCTGTGGTGTGCCTCAAGGTTCCGTTTTGGGTCCTATTTTATTTTGCTTGTCTGCTCCCTTGCGTCAGGTTATCAGCAAATTCAGTAATATTTCCTACCACTGTTACGCTGATGATATTCAACTCTGTCTTTTTTAAACCTGATAATCCTGATAGATTATCTGTGTTACACTGTCTCATCATTGCATCAGACATTATAGCTCCGAAGGTTACAAAGAGTATAGGGTCCCTTTCCTCAGCTGTTCGGTCCAATCCACAACATCTTCACTGATATTGATCAGGCTGCATTTTGCTCAGCATGTTACATCACTGACCCGTACATGCTTTTTCCATCTCAGAAATATTGCAAAGCTCAGGTATTAGCAGAGCTTGAATGATCATTCCTGTTTTTACATCATCCCGGCTGGATTACTGTAACTCCATGTTCACGTGTTTCAGCAAGTCATCTCTCAGCCGCCTACATATCATGCAGAATGCGGCTGCAAGACTGTTAACTAGGTCAAGCAGGATGACACACATTACACCCATTTTCAAACCCTTACATTGGCTCCCAACTCGTTTTAGAATTGACTTGAAGGTTCTGGTTAATTAACATATATTGCATATAGAGCCATGCGTGGAAATGCACCGGAATATATATTCCGGTGTAAGGATGTGAGCTTCTCCATCCTTACATTGCCAGTAGGTCACTCAGGTCTTCAGACCAGGGCCTACTGGCTGTCCCACGGTCTCCTCACCTTTCTGTGGAACGCTCTCCCTGTAGTCATCCGCTCTGCAGTCTCTGTAGAAGCTTTTAAAAAACGACTGAAGACCTATCTTTTTACATTGGCTTTTATTTATATTTGAAATGTGTGTGATGTGTTCTGTTATTATGTTTGTTCCTTTCCGTGCCCTGTACGACGAAGCCAGTTCAACAGACCCTGGATATCTTTGAGTTTTCTGGCTTAACTAACCCTAACAAACGCTAAGCGATCCTACGACGCTGGTTATCAACTCGCTAAATCAACCCAGGGTTTCTCTGTCCGGCTGGGAGCGCGTTCATATGAAAAGGGCGGAGTTAGCAACATTTGACCAATCACAAACATGGACAAGCGTACTGACAGCGGAGCGTCATACTTCATGATTGAATAGTAAACTATCATGTTAGACAAATATGAAGAAGTTACACTTTAAACATCCATGACTTAAACACTTTATCCAGGATAAAAGCAACATCGTTGCAGCTGCAAGGTGAATACAGAACAGCTGGTATGCGTACATTAACAGTTGTATGATATCACTGCCCCATAGACACAGTGGATCTGACTTTAACCTGTTAAGCCCTGAGCCTGTGTTCAGGTTTCAGGCTTGAAAATGACATGCCCAGAACAAATGACTATATCTTGCAAAATGTTAAACAAATCAGACCTTTCTTAACTGTCGATGCTGCAAAGTCAGACCTCCACTGTGTGATTCTATTCCACATTGAATACTGTTTGACAAACTGGTCATTTGCTTGAGCCACAAACCTGAAACCCATAGAACAGCTGTACGAGAGAGCTATCAAGGTGTCTGACAGAAAGCCTCATTCATACCACCTCTGTACCATCCTTGAAAAACACCATTTCTTAAGTTTTGACCATTTTAAGTCTTTTAAAAGTATGTGCTTTTTTTATAAATGTTTACATGGACTGGCCCCCCCACACCCCCCCCTTAGGGGAATTCATCCACAGAAAACACTCTGGACGCTGCACTAGGTCAGAAACCAGAGGAGACTGTGAGGTCCACCGCAGACGGACCACTTTTGCACAAAATGTCCTCTAATTAAAGACAGCTCTTTGTGGAACAGCCTCCCAACTGAGACACGGGATTGTCCCACTCTCAAAAGTTTAAGGTTAACTCAAAGAATGTTTGAGAAACAAACAGACGTGCAATCACCGCTCAATGCACTTTAATACAGGGGTATCTCCTCTTGCACTTTAGGCATCTCTTGCATCTTTTCTTGCCCTTAATATGTCATTGCTGCTATAGTGTACTGCCATGTGGTAAATGCTTGTGTGCTTTTTGAATATCATGTATTTATTTTTGCTATCTTTATAAATGTCATGTTCTTATATGTTGTATGTGAGGGACTACGGATGGAAATTAGCTCAAGGCTAAAATCCGGCATATTTACACTTGAAGCATTATTTGTCTTAAAGAGCCTGTGACATCATCCCAACAACTGTTGTGCAATGAAATATTGGGCTACTAGTAATCTCGAACCGTCAGTTTAAAAAAGAAAAAGCGATACCGTTTCGTTAAATATCAATAATTTCGAACATCGCGGGGAAATTCCCTCGACTCATTTTGAAGTTTTGGGGGAAGCCGGAAGTGACGTCAATGCGGGAACGCTTCGAGAGCCAAACACGGACAAAGTGTGTTGTCATGCGTAGAAATGGTGAATTACTGAGTTTAGGCACGTTAATAACGTTTTAATGAAGCTGACTACAGTATATTCATATTTGTCAGTGCTTTCATGTCAATTCGGCGACATAAACATAAATGATCGTGGTGAAGATGATGATTACATTAGGGTTAAAATCGGAAGTGAGAGCTGCTGAATTTCCTCCCGTCGGATGTGATATAAAAACAAATCGATTATTTTTGTGGTTGTAAACTCAAGTGGATGAAACTACATTTATTAGTGCTTTCATGTCAATGCGGCGAACATATGATACATTAAATGATCGTGAGAATGATGATTAAAAATCGTTTGTTTGAGCCGGTCTGCATTTCCTGATGAGAAAACAAACCGATGCTTTTTGTAGTTGTAGTACACCAACATGGATTAAACGTGTGTTTTTTTTACCACAATGTTGGGGAAATTAATGGATAAAATGCACGGATTATTATTATTATTCCCACTCCGATCGGGACACTAGGTCCACCGTTTCCCCGCAGCGAGGCTCCCCCCGTTGACAATTTTGGCGGACTGGCGGACTGGCCATCGGGACGAATCCCGATGGGCCGGTACCGAAGTGGGCCGGTCGGATAAGTCACCAGCACATCCCCCATAGGCGGCGCGTGAGGCTCAGGTTTGAAAAGGCTAAATAACTTCTTTTACCTGACGCTGCCCGCCTCCGGCGTCTATAGAAAAGAGATCAACTCAGTGTGCGGAGTTTAAATCTCTCAAGTCATATTACAGGATAAAGGAAATACAGTTTAAACTGCCGTATGCAGAGAAGACGCCGACGTGTCGCACTTATCATTCATATTACATCATCAATCAGATCATCGATCATATAATATCATAATATATCATATATTTCCTTATCTGAGTCAGCTTCTCCAGCCTCATCTGGCCGTGCAACACTCAGTGTCACAGACTGGATGCAGAAGTATTATTTTAAGCAACACATTATGTTGACGAAACACTCGAGACAAATGTAATTAAAGTCAGATCCACTCGTGTCTTAGACGTGAACGCGCTCTCAGCTGGAGAGAGAAACCCTGGCTTGATTTACCGAGTTGATAACCAGCGTCGTAGGACCGCTTAGCGATATCTCGTTTGTTAGTTTGTTGTTGTTGTTAGTTTGTTACTCAAACATATCCAGGGTCTGTTGAACTGGCTTCGTAGTACAGGGCACAGGTGGCTAGCAGCGCTAATGTCAAAGACACAGACATTATACATTATATTTGTATTTTACCAGGATGCAGTGACACAAATATTTACATATTTACATTTACTATCTACAGCACCCTGACATCCCCCACTCCCCCCGTTGATAATTTACTAGCGGTACCGAAGTGGGCCGGTCGAGAGTCCCGGGATGATTTTTAGTCCCAGTCCACCACTGGCTACATGACCATATGATCGCCCATATTGACGCACCTCATTCCTAAACTTCTAACAGATACAACATAAACCGATCCTTCAGCCTCATGAGCTCTCAGACACGTTCAACATTAACCTGCCATCGCTGTCTGAGCTTGCTGCTGTGTGCGCCGTCGTGCGTTTACATCTGACTGTATATATATAAAGGTTTACATGCAGATGCTGGGATCCTGGACGGTGCAGCTGGAGCGCTGTGCCCGCAATGACGTCACCCATCATTTGGCGGGACTTGAAGAATCCCCGAGAAGATCCAGAAAATTGTCAACATTGAAGGCAGATTAATGGTTATCAAAGTACAAATATCCAAAATCAGTTCAGTAACGGTTTTCAAGGGGACAATATGTACTCAAATTGATGGGTTTGGATGATGGGGGAAAACCGTGTCACAGGCTCTTTAAGTGTTCATTAATATGCATTGTCCCTGCAAGCGCCTCGGTCCTGCCGCAGTACTGTCGTACCAATAATGACGTTCAAGAACGGCCTCTCGTGTATGATTGCTTAAATAAGTACCCTGTATCAAGATTGATGCAAAACAAGTGACCTTTGACCTTTTTAGAGAGGTTTAGCAAAAAAACCCACTTCTGGGGTCATTTGGGTGGATTTTCCATATCTCTGGAACCCATCGGTCGATTTTGATGATTGACATCTCTTTTAAACCGTTAGAGCCAATAGAATCGCTAAATCCATATAAACATTACCCATTGGTGAATGAGTGATGCGCAGCCAGCATGCCCAAAACCGGAAGCTGACTCGTTTAAGTGAACGGCGGGAGCTGTCTCGCGCCCGCGAACGAGCCGTTTTTTTTTTCTAAGTAATACAAGACAGAATGATATGATGATCTCCGTACATGCATGCAGTGACATGTACTATCCAAGCATTAGAGACTGTTGGATGCTGCTGTTTTGAGCATTGCAATACATTTATTGTAAGTCGCTTTGGATAAAAGCGTAAGCTAAATTAAATGTAATTTATTTTCATTATGCTATTTATGATTATTTTTAGGCTCAGCAAAGATTTGTTGTCAGTTTGTATCGGTGTTGCTATCTGCTTTTTTTTTTGCGTGGTTCCACAATCAGAGTCAGAGAGATACAAGGGTCTGTAAATGCAATGAAAACATTTGGCCACAGCAAATCATTTATATTAATAATGTAATTTTTACTTTTGAATACTTCAGTACAAAGGATGTATTGAATAATTTAAGTGATATATGTGTACACATATAAATCATTCATTAGTCAAAACAGCGCTACATTTGATTGAATTATAAAAGGTACTGAGCCACAGTCGAGGGGGAGGCTGTGGCTCATTGGGATAGTGCGCTGAACTTAGTGCGCTGAATTTTGAATCAGGGGAGCACAGGTTCAAACCCCACTGCAGTCAGCATGTCGTTGTGTCCCTGGGCAAGACACTTCACCCCAAATTGCTCCTGTGGGGATTGTCCACAGTACTGAATGTATGTAAGTCCATCCATCTTCTCCCGCTTATCCGTGGTCGGGTCGCGGGGGTAGCAGTTCCAGCAGAGAGCCCCAAACGTTCCTTTCCCCACATCAACCAAGGCGCTCCCAGGCCAGCGAAGAGAAATAATCCCTCCACCTGGTCCTAGGTCTACCCCATGGTCTCTTCCCAGCTGGACGTGTCTGGAACACCTCCCTAGGGAGGCGCCCAGGTGGCATCCTAACTAGGTGCCCGAACCACCTCAACTGGCTCCTTTCGACGCGAAGGAGGAGCGGCTCAACTCCGAGTCCCTCCCTGATGACCGAACTTCTCACCTTATCTCTAAGGGAGACACCAGCCACCCTGACTCGTTCTTTCGGTCATGACCCATCCTTCATGACCATAGGTGAGGGTAGGAACGAACATGGCCCGGTAGACAGAGAGCTTTGCCTTCTGGCTCAGCTCCCTTTTCGTCACAACGGTGCGGTAAAGCGACTGCAGTACCGCTCCCGCTGCTCCGATTCTCCGGAAATGGGTCCGACTTACTGCCGAGGACCCGGACACAGCTCTCGCTTTGGGAGTACAGAGATTGGATGGCCCTGAGTAGGGACCCCCTCACCCCATACTCCTGCAACACCTCCCACAGTAACTCCCTGGGAACCCGGTCATACGCCTTCTCCAAGTCTACAAAACACATGTAGACTAGAAGTACTGTATTTAAGTACCATTTTCCGTTTATACTTCTATCCCACCACAATTTGGAGGATTCTAATAGTTTTGTATTAGAATCATTTACTTTGATTCTTATAATTGTGTACGTTTATTTAAGTAAGTAAAATAGTAAAATACTTTTAATTGCTACGTAGTATTTCTACAGTGTCTATTAAGATGTTTACTTTAGCAACATTCCGAGTATATCTTCCACCTGGACCTGGACTGACGAGACAAAGAAGAACCTTTACCAAAGTGATGGAAGGCCAACGTGTGGAGAAAGAAAGGATCTGCTCATGGTCCCAAACACACATCTCATCTGTGAAACACGGTGGAGGTGATGTCATGGCTCGGCCTTGCATGGCTTCTTCTGGACGGGCTCATTGATCTTCATTGATGATGCAACACATGATGGCAGCAGCCAAATGAACTCAGAAGTCTACAGAAACATTTTGTCTGCCATCTTACAGAGAGATGCAACCAAAGTGATCGGGAGATCCTTCATCGTGCAGCATGACAACGACCAAAACACACTCCGAAAGCAAAAAAATAAAGCAATTGGCCACACTGTTCCAATAGTTTTGGAGGGGACTGTACATGCAGCAAACTCAGCAAATATGCAAAAAAAGTGAGTAATTGGGAGGGTCTCAGCGGGTTTTCTGCCTTTTGCCTGCTCTTGATGTGGAGATGGAGGAACCACGGTGTGGGGGGGAGATGGAGGAACCACGGTGTGGGGGGGAGATGGAGGAACCATGGTGTGGGGGGGAGATGGAGGAACCACGGTGTGGAGGAGATGGAGGAACCACGGTGTGGGGGAGATGGAGAGAAAGCTAGAGATACATGAAGACAGAGAGAGGGAGACGAGAAAACGACAAACAGGAGGCGACACTCTTCCTCTTCTTGGATAAATCTGGGCTTGAAAACAGACTGCTCTTCCCTTTGACACACACACACACACACACACACACACACACACACACACACACACACACACACATACACACACACACACACACACACACACACACACACACACACACACACACACACACACACACACACACACACACACACACACACACACAGATAGTCATCGACAGCTACCTGATACATTCAGCTGACATATATGTGGATGGTAAGTGCAAATACCCCAAAATGTGTGGTTACAAATGAGATAATCGGACTCAAGGTGACTGGGGATTCGGCTGCAGAACATAACAGAAGGCTGGGAATACAGGACAAATCAATTCACGATCCTTTGTTTTGTTGTCAGACACTGGATGTCCTTGTGTGGAGGCTGATAATTCTGATCCACAATCAATATCCCATATTACCATGATGGTGATGAGGAGGAGGTAAGCAGCAGAGCATGTGTAGTCGATGAGGAGCAGCTGCTGGGATCAATATGGAGGACCCTGCTCCGACACACACAACCTTTTGGCCGTGGTACACACTGCTGTGTGTAACCATGGTCTTACACAAAACGTTCATAATAAAGTAATAACAGAGCGAGCATTGATTAAGTAATAATATAACCCTAAACAAGACATGTCAATACAACATAAGCTGTTTCCTCATGAGGACCCAACTCCATGATGTGGCCAATAGGCAGCCAGATTCATGATTGATGATGGAGTTCACTAATCAAATGTCAAGTACTTCCTGTCTCTGGCTCTAGAACCAAAAACATTGTGAGCAACGGCAGATGACACAGGACACAGTACACTCTCTAGAATTCATATTTTGAAATAACTATAAAGCTGTTTACTCTTTTAGCCAAAGCTAATGTTTTACTGTAACTTATAATAGTAGAGTAGGATATTGCAGACTAGGGCTTAATTTAGAACCTTTACCAATCATTGCTGCTGGTAAACTCGGGTTAGACAGTCTGCTCTGACCACCCGTCGACAAAAGCATTGGCACACCCTTATTTATAAGGCTATTCTCGGTGCTCTGCCGAGCTCGGTGAAGATTCACATCAGACAGAAGAGTACGGGATCCCATCAGCTTGGTTCTGAGGAGATAACTGTCCCTAAAGTCCTCACTGAGCTTGGAAAAGGGCATTTAGCTCAACTGCTCTATTTGCTTGGAACCAATAGGCGCTTTCACACCAAGTACTTTTCCCAGGAATAGTTCCCGGAACTTTTTGGTGTGAACGCAAAATCCAGGAACTATCGGAACTATTCCTGGAAAAAGTACTCCGGTGTGAAAGCGCCTGATGGTGTTTAGAACCTCCTCAGGTGAACCAGCTGTCTACCTCAGTGTGGTACAGAATGAGCAGCCGCAGAACTGCCAACCTTTAAAACTACTACACTTTAAGGGGAAAGGCTTACAGTGTATTTGCATAATAAGGGAAACAAAGAGTGGAGAAATAAATATGAGCCTAGGTGCATACAAGTCCAGGGCGGACTTAAAGATCCCAAGTCATGCTTTTCCGGTTATTACCCGTCCCCTTGTGTTATGTAGCTTTTCCTGCATGTAAACGGTCTGCAGAGTCACAAACCCTCAAAGTACACCCTGTAGGGCGTAAAACTCGAACACAGGAAAGACCTGTCTGTGCTGCCCCAGAAAGCCTCGTTGGACATTTCTCTTTTTGACAGTTACTCATATCCCTGACGTCAAATGCAATGTGAGGGTGTTTCTGTGCTCAGTGTTTTAGACGGAGCACACCTTTACCTGAGGGCCGCGCTGCTGCAGGGACTCGCTATCAGATCCAAATCTGCAGCTCTGGATACAGTTGGAGGTAAACGGAAGCATTGCTCACTAAACAAACTCAGTTAGGGCTTTTCCCGGGCCAACTGTCTGATAAGGCGAACAGTCAGGCACACTGCTGCTGAGTGAGAGAGTGATTGTTCAACAGCATGCCTGCCTGCACACTGTACCGCTTTAACATCAGTACTATAATAGATGTTTAGTGCATACTTGTTTTAAAACTAAGCAACGTTTTAACACATCTACCATCCAGAGAAAAGGTGAATGGACCCCTATGCTATGGACAGTTATGGCGCGTTTCCACTGCTCGCTTTAAGCGTGCCGAGCCGTGCGGGGCCCGTTTTTGGTTGCGTTTCCACTTGGCCTAGTACCGGCTAGCGGGTCCTAATTCACAGTTTTTGGGATGGTGGGAAACAGCAATTCGGTCTCCCTGTTTGTACCACACACACAGAGATATTGATAATAAAGTTTACTTTGACTCTGATACATATTGTATTAAATAGACCTCATGAATGTGAGGTGGGGGTTTTCCCATGTTGTTGTGAAGTGCCCCAGGTGGTTCTATGAAGATTTATCCAAATGGTTTCAGGAATACTTTACATACTTTGAAGGCCATATGCAAATGATATGCAAATAAAAAGCAGTGATTCCCCTAGTTAATTCAAAACCTCCCGACTCAACAGACCGGGCGTGTTTGGAGCTGTTTCTTTTCGCAGCTACAGGAGAACGTTTCACCCTGTGTCAGGAGAATCCTGCAGGTGGTTCCAACGTTCCAACGTGCTCCTGTTAGCTTCCTGTTAGCAAGGCTGGGAGAAGGTCCTGCACTTGAGTAAAGGCAGGGAAAGGCATGTTTATTTATATAGCACCTTTCAACCCAAGGCAATTCAAAGTGCTTTACAAAAATGAGAAATAGTGCAGTGGAAACACATTATAAAATGGCATTTAAAAACAGTCATTAAAAAGCAAAGAGAATAAAACATGAAAAACAAAGGTACATGAATACAAATGACAGAGTGTGAGATATGAATAGTTCAGTAAAAGTACCAGAGTGTAGGAATACTCTTTTCGAAGTAGAAATCCTGCATTCAAAATGTTACTCAAATAAAAGTACAAAGGTATTTGCATCTAAATATAGTTAAAGTACCAAAAGTAAAAGTAGTCATTATGCAGAAAAGCCCATTCAAAATAATATGTGATATGTTTTGATTATATTTATTGATTTATTGTGATTAATGTGTTTATCAAAGTTGTAATGACTTTGTATACTGCAGGGTACAGTAGCTTGTGAATTTACTCTAGGTGTAACTAAAGTCTGATTTAAAAGTTGATTATATTTCACATCATTCATCCAAATCTGTAAAGTAACTAAAGGTATTAAATAAATGTAGTGGAGTAAAAGTACACCATTTACATCTGAATTGTAGTGGAAAATAAGTACAAAATAATAAAAAATAGAAATACTCAAGTAAAGTACAAGTACCTCAAAATTGTACTTCAGGACCTCTTCAAATGGTCCGGCAGAGAACTGCTACACCTGGAATACATTTATGGCGCATTTCCACTACAGCTCGGAGCACGGTTTAAGCGTGCCCAAGTGTTTAAAACATAACCTTTTAAAATGCATGGTTTCTGAATGGATATCGGCAAGGCTAACGTTGTATATGCTCACTCCACACTCACAACGACGGCCTACAGACATAAACAAACCAGCGACTGTATTCGCCATGACACAGACAGTCTGTGGTTTGTACTTGTTATATCTTGGTTTTGTGTTTCGCATTGAAGATGACGTCACGGCTCCGCCTACACTGCGTTACAATAGTTACTGGCCCAGTTCCTAAACTGTAATGGAAACGCAGCATAAAGTGAGCCTGGCTTACCAAGGCCTAACTATACCGTACTAAGCCGTGCGAGGCCCTGCAGTGGAAATGCACCATTAGTGCGGCAGCTTAGCAAAATTATGGGGACACGCCGGATAAAAGCACCACATTTTTTCCATGTATTCTACATAACCATAGATTTAAATGTGGGGGGGGGGGGGGTAGCCACTTCATCAAGATGGCGGATGGTGGCCATCTTGGATTTCCAAGATGAGCCGCCATGCAAAAGCTATGAGTGCCAATATCTGGGCTTCCAAGCCATTTAGAAGGTCAATCTTGGTGTGAAAGTATACATTTTCTAGGTCAAGCAATGCATAAAAGCTATTGAGAATATCACTAGATGATTATTTGTACCGAGATCAAATAAATATGGTAACACTGGCAATGTATTCAAATCATTTTTTACTTGGTTCCTAAGCGGCTCGACTATAGCTCATATGTACATTAATATAAGTCATATACATGAATATGCATACATTTAATTTAACTTTATTTGCTTCCTTTTTTTAACATAAAGCATTTTTACATCCAGGCTGTACATTACATTATCTGTCACATTTACAACTGCAAAACACTGTGCATTTCCAGTGTGCCTTCTTGCATGAGCACCTTGCACCACAGCCACTTGCACTTTTACAACCACACTTGACGAGTTCAGTGCAGGCTGTCGAAGCCATTGGTAAAGTGCTCCACACAGGAAGCCAGACCAGGCTGTCTCTATCCAAAGTCCATCCATATCCTTCTGGACTGGGTGTCCGCTGCTGGGTCAGTTCAGATGTTGCCCAGATCCCAGACTGGTAGGCAACTCGCTTCAAGTGCTGCAGGAGGGAATCTTGTGTTGGTGGAATGTGTTCCATCGTTCTGTTCTTCTGGCAGAACATCTCTCTCCGTGCTTCATTTACAGATTCCAAATCACTTGTCTTGTCGTAAAGGACGACTGTGTAGCGCTCTAGAAGTCGAAAGTTTTCGGCATCTATGGTCACGACGAGTGTGCGGATTTGCTGCCATGTCGTTGAAGGCTAGGGTGACCTCAGGGTAGGAATTCCAAGCATCCCATGCTGACTTCTTCCCCTTCCCGCAGAAGGCTGAGGTTGTGTCACAGCCGGTGAAACAGTGGAAGACGGGAAGTGCTGTTGACCTGTTTGCCGGTGCCAAAAGCGACCCAGACGTCTGCAGTTGGATACTTGGTGAGCAGGGCATGGAACTTGCCGATAAGGATAACGACAACATCCGTATCCACAGTGCGTACCAAGCCATGCTCCAGGGCATCAAGCAGATGAATCATAATCCTGGTGTCAGCCTCTTCATAGTTACATGGCAGCATGAAGTGGCTGGTGTCTGTGCCAACTACTCTGACACCAGATGTAATGAAGACCTGCTTGCCAACCGGCCAGGCAGTGGATGCAATTTTACTGGAGAGGAAGGTGAAGAGTTCCGGCTTGTTCATGGGATCACGCAAGACATTTGGCCAGTTCCTTGGCAGCTTGTTCTGACCAGGAACCTTCCGCTGTATCCCTTTGCCTCGCTTCTCCCTTGTTGACTCTTTTATGCTTCCGGTGATGTAAGTATCCCAGACCACATCAACTCTTTCTGATGTCTTCAAGAGCTTCATGATGTGGGGACCAAAGACACAACTGGCATATTCATCAAATGTGGTAATGTTGGTAAGGCAAGGCAAGGCAAGTTTATTTATATAGCACCTTTCAACACAAGGCAATTCAAGGTGCTTTACAAAAATGAAAGACATTCAGACAAAGGCATTTAAAAACAGTCATAGTGGTAGTGGACAGAAAGTGCACAACAGCTGCACCGTTGAGCACTTTCACATCAAAAGTACCTGGAGGTTCCTGTTGTGTCTTCTGTGTCAGAATCTTTGGCAGATCTGACTTCTTTCCCAGCCGCAGTTTCCCTTTGTCAGATAGAGAGTTATTTTTGATGGGCTCATGAATGGAGTGTGTGCGGTCCCTGATCACTGTCTTATGGTACTTGTTGTACTGATCTCTGCCCACTGATTCCACAGTGTGGACTGTGTTAACAACAGACTCGTCAATGATATTCCGTGTGTCCAGCATTAGAAGATCGGGGGTATCATCTAGGAACGGATTGCACATCCCACTAATTGTGTGCACCAGAGCTAGTGCTTGCACACACCCGTTGCCAGATCGTACTTTGCCTTCATGCTAGTCTTTCACGCGTTTGTTACCAGATTGCCTACCCGGTTCCGACCCTGCCTGTCTCCGACCTGCCTGCTCCCTGATCCCGCCTGTCCTTGGACTATCCAGCCTTGCCTGCTGTCTGACCCTGCCTGTACCTACGTTGACTGCCTCGTCTGCTGTCTGACCCTCTGCCCGGCCCTGACTCACCTTCTGCCTGCTGTCCTCTGGTTCGTTTGCCTGTACATCATCCGGTATCCCTCTGCTCTGGTATTATTACCAATAAAGTACATTACCAATACTCCCTGGTTTCTCGAGTGCTGCATTTGGGTCCTTCATAAGATTGTGACAGTAACTAGCAAGCCAGCTAGCTAGAATGGACCAAATAATTAAATATTGGCAAACAATAGTCACATTATGATACTCTCAATAGCTTTAATGCATTCCCTGACCCAGAAAATGTATATTTTGATACCAACATTGACCTTCTAAGTGGCTTGGAAGCCGAAATATTGGCACATATAGCTTTTGCATGGCGGCTCATATTGGAGATCCAAGATGGCCGCCATCTTCATGAAGTGGCTCCCCTCCCAAATGTAAAGCTATGGTGTAGAACACATGGAAAATATGTAACCCATGTAACCTCAGGAAATCCTGACCTTTACGGAGCTGGAGCTTGAAAAGCACCGGGTTTTCCTGATCAAACCGCAGCAGAGCAGCCTCTTAGCTCCGGAATCCGGTTCGTTTCAAGCACCAACATTTTTTACGGCTAGAGCAAAAGCACTGCATACGTCACGCTTACGTCGAGGCGGGGGCAGGGGCGGGATCAACTCCTGAACAACAACAAAAAGCCGGCGTTTTATCCAGTTTGTACACAACGATGGAGAAACTTAACAAGCAGCAGTGGTCCACTGAAGAGACCAGCTACCTGCTGGGAATCTGGTCCTCTGAAGAGGTACAGAGGAAGCTGGAGCACAATCGGCCATTGTTGTTGTTGTCGGTGTGAGCTGTGAGGGGTTTCCTTGCGGTTTGGCTTTATGACGCAGGCAGGCAAACGGTTACGTCATGACGCAAACGATGACGCAGCATCAGTCGGACTCTGGGCGGTGTGAAAAGAGCCGGAGCTAAACCGAAGAACCGGTTCTGAACCTGAAAAGCTCTAGCACGGAGCTAGAACCGGAGTTGCGTTGGTGTGAATGACTGTTTTATTGCCATGTTCACATTCAAATGAGCTGAAGGTGTGATGGGGCATTACCCTTTGTTAACTTTGAGGGCTCTGGGAGAGCAGAAGGGCACTTTCATGTGCGCATTGAGGTCCTTTATGTCCTCAGTCCTGTATCCTGCTCAGCCATGATGGCTCCCGTTAACCACTTTTATTGAATCCACAGGAAACAGAAAGAAAACCAATTCATGTGCGCCGAAAGAGTAAACACCTACCTGAGGCTCAGTGTCAACAGAATCAAATGTAAATGCAACAAGAACCGACTTTCAGTCGAATCCCATTTCAGAATGATATATATGATATGTTTTATAATGAGTGATCATGAAAGTGTTCTCAGAGCTGGTGAAGGTGCAGCTAGTCTGAAGTACTTTGTAGACTGCAGGGTAGCTGGTGGATTTACTCCAGGTGGAACTAAAGTCTGATTCAACACTTGATTAGATTTCACATCATTCTTCCACATCTGTGAAGTAACTGAAGGTATTAATACATGTAGTGGAGTAGAAGTACAAAGTAGCAAAATATTGAAACACTCAAGTAAAGTACAAGTAGCCTACCTGCAAATTGTACTCCTTACTTACTTCACCACTGGTTATACTAGTACACAGCGGTTTTAACTGGAAGCTTATGTACTCTCGGGATTCTTGCTTTAATGAGATTATAACTTGATGGTTATTGTAAGTAGCTTTGGATAAAAAAGTTAGCTGTATGAAATGTAAAGATAAATGATGTCAAATTGAGATGAACATGTGTTTGAAAGCCTCATTGGAAAGCCATGCTCAGCCAGTTTGTAGCCTCTGGGTAAACTGTATGTCAAATGTTAGCTGGTCAAAGCCTAGCTAGTAGTTAGCAGGAGGCTCATTCACAGATACTTATCAAAGCAGCACCCTGGAGACTAGTTGTGTGTGCTATGGGATGCATGCATACCAACACACCCTGCCCCCGCCAAACTCCCACTGACCCATTGTGCTGGGTTTCCCCCTCTTATCCTTGCCCTTGGCCCTACAACCCACCCATCTAGCCAGACCAGAGGTGCTGTCAGGTCAGTTGTGGTGCAGGACACACACACACACGCCCGGATTGACCCCCGCCTATCTGTGTTCGCGGATCACTTCACAGGACAATCTCCCTATCCATCTTTACAGGGTCATTGTGGAGCTGCCCTCACAGAGAAAGGAGCTTCATTCACAGGAAAGAGCCCTCTTTCTCTTTCTGCTTCTTTCACTCAGCTTCTGCAGGGCGGCTGGAGGAAGGGAAGCCCTCGCACAGATATATACCGACTGTGTAGCTGGAGGTCATTCGGAGACTATAGAGAGGCATCAGGACTTCAAAGCTGGAAATAGAAAGAGTGAAAACAAATGTCTCCACTTCAGTGGCAAACTCACACACGGCTTTGCTTTAAGGAGTTAAATCAAAGCACAACACCTGAGAAGCATGAAATAAGTAAGGGATAATGTGCACGGAGGCGCTCATTATTGATTATTAACACAGCTAAATACTAAAGAAACAAACAACTTGACTGGTTTTGACTTATTGCTTCCACTAATAAAGAAATACTCAGTTCCACGGCGTACTAACAGCTAGAACTGAGGCAACAACAACAACGTAATTTAAAATAACGACAGCACTGATCGAGGTGTTCTGTAACTGTCCAAGTCAGTTCACAGTTTCTGTTCCACTAACAAGTCCTAAACACTGCAGAGCCCATACTGGGTTCCTGTCTGTCTCCTTCTGGTGATCTCTGACGTTCAGCACTCCGTCTTTAACCTCTTTCCTTCTCTCCCTTGATCCTCCTTAGCAACGGTCATTATTTAGCTTAGCAGTGGTGGGTTATCATGTATTAACAACCTCTGAAATGTCCAAATTGCCAAATCAAAGTCAACTATTCAACTAAGCCGCGTAATCATCTAGCATATTCCTTGTGGCCAGGGCTCAACATTAAATGGCCCGCTGGCCCGGAAGCACTATTTATGGCGCGTTTCCACTGCAGCCCTCGCTCGGCCTCGCTCGGTTTGGTTAGGCCTTATTAGGCCCGGCTCACTTTAATGCTGCGCTTCCATTACAGTTTAGGAACTGGGGTAGTTACTATAGTAACGCAGTGTAGGCGGAGCCGTGACGTCATCTTCAATGAGCGCCCCAGAAAAACAACACAGCCGTTAGCTCTTAGCACTCAGAGCTCACAGCTCTTCATATCTGTTCAGAAACAAGACACAAGTTAAACAAGTACAAACCACAGACTGCCTGTGTCATGGCGAATACAGTCGCTGCTTTATTTATGTCTGTATAGGCCGTTGTTGTGAGTGTGGACGGTCGGAGCATATATAACGTTAGCTTAGCCGATCTCCATTCAGAAAACACGCATTTAAAAAGGTTTTTCGCCTGCCGTCTGTCTGCAGACTTGTCAAAGCGTTAATTCATGGTTTTTACTAACCGGTATCAGTATGTTGTTACTTCGGCATCATTTTGAAACGTGTATTACAATTAAATCACGGTCAAATATGTTCATCTTGTTGTAGTTGTAGCCCCCTTGCCAGCGATTCTCTCTCTAGTTTAGCATACTCAGCCCGACTCAGCCTGGTTGTTCCTGGCCCCAGAACCACGATTTTATGGGGCCAGAAAAACTGAATTAGGACCCGCTAGCCGGTACTAGGCCAAGTGGAAACGCAACCAAAAACGGGCCCCGCACGGCTCGGCACGCTTAAAGCGAGCTACCCGCTGCAGTGGAAACGCGCCATTAGACACCCCGGGCCAGCATAACGTACTTTCCACTTGCCCGCTCGGGCCACTAAAAATATTGCTTTTAAAAATAAAAGATGGACATGTGGTATTGGTATTTTGACAACCAATTTTGTTAAATTGTTTCGTTTAACGCTACAACATAGCGTTTCGTGAGGCGGTTGTTGTTGTTGTTGGGTGAATAGCAAACAGCTGTTTGCTGCAGAGTAGAGCACAGCGCGAGCAGGCTCCCATGCGGGAGCGCGCTCCTTCACTACTGACTTTCGCGCCACCTAACCATTCGCCAAAATATTATTATATGAATATAATGAAGGTTCCAATCTAATCTATTACATAGCCATTACATTTCTAACTCCTGATAATGACAGGGAGGCAGAAAGCTCATTATACAAATAATAATAGCAATGACTTTAACAATGACCACAATATAATTATTTTATTAAACCAAATATGAACAATTGAGGAAAATGAGAAAGAACTGATGATTCAAATGTTGTAGTACAAGTAGTAATGTAGTTTGTGCATAAATTGCTATTGCAACAACAAATGTGTGTCATGGTTTTGGATTTATGTTTTCATTTTCCACCTTTTTTATTTTGAAATGCTTTCCTTCTTGCGTCTTGTCTGGTCCTGCTTCCTGTGTTCGCCTCCCTGCCGTTAGTTTCCCTGGTGTGCCTCATTGTGTTCACCTGTTGCCCTTGTGTTTCTGCCTCCCCTGCCCAGCTGTGTCTTGTCCTGTGATTACCCTTCTGTGTATTTAGTCTGGTCTTCCGCTGTGCTCCATGTCTAGGATACCTGCCCGTCGCTTCATGTCCATGTTGCACACTCGTCTATGCTCGTCCATGTCTCCTGCCTGTTCCCGTCTGTAAGTTTGTTCCTGTCTGTCGTGCTCCCCGGTTTTGTTTATGTTAATTAGTTTCTTGTTTTTCCTGTCTTCTGCTTTTTTTTAATAAAGCTCGCTTTTTGTTACCAAACCTTTTTTGTACTTTTAACTGCACTTGTGTCCTAATTTCCCCCAACCTGACAATGTGTTCATTTTCTTAATTATTAGTCGATTTTCTGGACGAATGCTCTTGGGCCAGTGGTTACAATGGTGGGGCCAGTGATAATGATTTGTTACCCTTGATGTCTACCCCTGCTTGTGGCAATTATCAAAGTACATTTCTTGTTCATACCTGGCTACAGACTTAGAAAGATAATACAAATAAAGACAAGAAAAAGCCAAGGAGGGTGTGACTAATCATCACAGGCAAATGGTTACCTTGTTGGCACATGCAGGTATGAAAGGCATGCGTGCTATTGGCTGCTAGCATACAGCATGTCTACATGAATGATGTAACATATGTATTGTGTTTGGTGTAAAGACAACCAGGTTTATACAGAGTTATGGACAAAAAAAACTTAAAACAACCATGGTGTAGAAAGGGCCAAGAAACATGTCAGATTGGAGAGTGGGGGTTACAAATACCGTCTGAGAAGGGGGAGATGAGTGGACACACACACACACACGCACGCACGCACGCACACACACACACACACACACACACAAGGAGTGAATGAATGAAAGGCAGGACTGTGGAATGGAGGGAGTGAATGGGTAAGACTGAGGACATTTGAGGATGGGAAAAAAAGGTGCCACTCATTCAAGTCGCAAAGAACAACCACAGGCACAGATAGAATCCAGTGTGCTTTGCTGTTCCACATAATTAAACTGATGAACGCCTTGATCTGTGGAGTCCAAGGGAAACTTCAGCGGTGTAACCTGTAGGAAACTTAAATTCCTGATAGGTGAGGTATTAACTCTTAAATCAACCATTCACTTCAGCATTAGCTTGCATACAATGTTGGCAAAGAGATATAACATGTGGACAGCCCTGCTCTGAAACAGTCAGAGCCTGAGATCGCTTCCGTTCCGATGATAACAGTTTTTATGCAGAAATAAAAACACTTATCTTGGTTCAAGACTTTAAAAAGCCTTTATCTGATGATATCATCGGTCAAAGAATGAAAGCTTTCAGCAGCCGGATATATCTTCACAAATATTGGATGGACCGGTGCAGATACCCACGTCCCCCACATGATGAACTGAGATGAATGTAGCCTTTAGATTATTAGTGAAAACGTTGGTTCAGGACCAAAACATTTTCCCATCAGCCTTATTTTGCAAATGTTAGAACAACACTACTGCTAAACTAAGATGAGGACTGAGTTGAGCTTCATTTCGCTGCAGTTTTAGTGTATCCCATATGTTTAGTTTTATTAGGGCATGTATAGTCAGATGTGTTCAACAACCTACAGTACAAGTATTGATATCATTTGTATAAGGGACTGAATTAAGGAAAAACAGGCTGTTTAGTTGATTCAACAAGTGGTTGAATGGAGCGAACTTCTCTGAGCACACGGCCAGTGAATGAAAACCAGGCCAAAAGGAAAGGCCCGCATGTCGTTAATGGCCGTCCTCCTGACATATCGTTTATTGCTCAGCCGTGGGCTCTGTGGGAATGTGATCAGTCGCCTGAAGCAGCCACTCTGTTCCCTGCTGGTTTCACTTCAGCTCTCCGCTGTCCCTTTAAACACTTCCTTCCCCCGTTACCATAAAGCTGCTAGAAGAGCCTCACTGCAAAAGTCACATGCTCCAGCTCCCTTTGTTTCCCACAGAAAGCCTCTAACTCTCTGTGCACGAGAGGGGCTGGAGACGAGTCATGTCTGAGGGGAGATTAAGTGGATCACCACTACTGTTGGCTTCAGCTCCAAATGGTGTGTCCCTCTCTGTGTCGGAGAGGAGATATATGTATTTATATATATATATAGATTTATATATATAGATTTATATATATATATATATATATATATATTATGTTTGACAACACTCTTGCTCACATTTGGAAACATGTTCAAACAATGAAATAAGAAGAGATGTTGATAAAAACAAGTTCCCTCAGCGTCTTGTTCTGACATGCATATGCTATAGATAACATGCTTGAGTAATACACCATTTGTAAAATGATGAAAGACAATTAAAAGGTGTAGTTGTAAGATTCAATCCATAACAAAACTACATTATACTACATTTGTGAAGTGAAAAGGTCAACGAAAAGTAAACACCTGGAAGAATGAATTGAGTTAAAGATAAACGATGAATCCACTGTTTGTGATCCCTCACAGCAACAGTGTGGATGTGTTGAGTGCAGGCTCCACGGAGGCATTACGGTAGTCTGCCCAATAGCCCAGGAGGAATTCCAGGAATGTGAAAAGCTCCAATTCATATTGAAACTAGATTAAAAGTTCATAACTGAACATTAAATGCTGGTTTTAACTTAAGCAAGCCAATGCATGGCTTCATGCTCTGATTGATATGCTTTGTTTCAAAGTCATGTATTCATATATTCTACGGTCCTCTTTCCATTCTTAATAACGCAGCAGGGATGTAGGCTCCATATAACGCGGTGCTGTCAGTAGATAAAGCCCATATTGATTATGTGAATGACTATACTACGTCAAAGGACTTTGGTAGGGTTATCAATAACAATGTCAACTTTTCCAGTGCACTGAACTTTTCCCCACATGAAAAGTTATGCCGACATCTGCCTAGTAACAGCAATTCCTCCCATTGGTGAAACTCCAGTCTCCTCCTGTTTGTGTGTGTGTGTTAGAACTTTAAACGTTAGCATTTTCCCTTCATGTTCTAATTGAAACCATATTTTTCCTGCTAAATATATCTATATATGTTATATCTATAACATAGATCGATCCCCTTTTGACATCAGAAAGTTAATATGCAAACAGTGGGGTTCCCATGTACAGATGTTGACTTACCAGTCCTCAAACAAGGACTCACATTAGGTCAGTCTGAGGGAGCCACATGGTGACCTTTATGTTCATTTAACTACATTACAGAGCTTCTGGTGCACAACAATTCACTTCCTTTCATTAATGTATTACAGGTAACTGGGCAAATAGAGTGTCTATGACATATCCCGAGACTTTATCCTAACCTGTCCACTGTGTTATTTGGAGTAGCCTACACATTAATGGAGATAGATCAAGCAGCAGCCCACTGTGTGTTTCACACTGCGCTATTGTCCCATGTGCTCACCTCATGTTCACTCAGTTTGGAGAAAGAGCTTTCATTGAGTGTTGGGGAAGAAGAGGAAGAAGGGGTGTGAGCCGTTATCGCCCCCTACCGACACCAAGCTGCCACCCTCCCCCCGGTCAGCAGCTCCTCCACCGGGGACTCTGAGCCATGGACCTCCCACCACCTCCTCAGAAGCTACCAGGCTATAGGAGGAGGGGGCAGAGAGTGGGGGGGGGGGGGACGGGACATCCCCTCTCTCTCTTTCCTTATATATATATGTATATAATAGAATCCCTTCCTCGCGCGCTCCCTAGCAGACTGCCAGTCTCTTTGATCCCCCGCCTCCTAACAACAGCTGACGTCATCGCGCTCCACCACCTCCTCCTATTCAGCGCGCGCTCGCCGACAAACTTTGTGTGCGTGTGCGTGTCTATGCGTGTATATCTCTGTGTGTGCGTGTGTGTGTGTCAGTACGTGCGCGAGTCAGGGCTTTTTGTCTCGCGAAGGGAAGCGTTCTGAGCTTCAGACGGCTCGCGCACACCGGAGGAGCAACAGCTCGCAGCAGCGAGGAGAAAGAAAGTGATTTAAAATTATTCAAAATTAGAGGAATATATCCTTCTGTGTGCTGTAGCCTGCTCCTTCAGTAATAGAGGGACATTTGTACAGGGCGATACTAAACCTTTAATTAACGGCGGAGATAATATTACTAGGTGAAGTACTATGGAGGACCAGCTGCTGTGCTGCGAGGTGGACTCCATCAGGAGAGCCTACCAGGACGTGAACCTGCTGAACGACAGAGTTCTGAACACCATGCTGAAAGCAGAGGAGAACTACCTACCGTCGCCCAACTACTTCAAGTGTGTTCAGAAAGAAATTGTGCCCAAAATGAGGAAAATAGTTGCCACCTGGATGTTAGAGGTGGGTCTTACTTCCCTTTAACTTTCAACTTCAGTGCCGCTGCTCGCTTGTTGCTAGTCTCGTTATTATCTGTGTATAACGTTATCTAACAGGATGAAAGGTGTTTAAAGCTGATGTGTGTTCATTTACTGCATGTTACATAAACGCTGTGAAGTCCTCATGAGTGCTGGGTGGTCCTTCGGCTATAATAGGAGATATTGGCTCGAGACTGCATCCCTTCCCACCATGAATACCTTTTTTATTGATTATGTTTTAGCCGGCTTCTTCCATAAGGTTATGAGATGTAATAACATGGGGGAAATATTCCAAAATAACAGCAATGTACACGTATGCAGTCTGGCCCGTGCCAGTTACGCGCCATCTTTGTTGTCGAATATGAGAAGGATTTTAATAACATTAAAAATCTATGACATCAGGAACAATGACAGTAAGTGTGTTAAATGGTTTATAAATGCATGTATGTCACAGGACATGGTAAGAGTGTCTGCTGCAGTGTGTTTCTCTGAAATCGGATGGAAAACTTTGTTCTGCTGTTAAAGAGCCGCTGCTCTCTGTGAAGGTCGCTCCGGAAAAAGGACATTTTGTAAAAGAGCAAAAGTATTAAATACATTTTAACAGTCGGATTTGATAGAATATGTGTTTATTAACATTACCATGAACTTTTGGATGTAATTCATTGCAGTTTTATATTTTATTTTAATTTTTGAAATTGTGCATTGGAGAGCCGAGAGGAAGTGTCGCACAGCACGTGAAGAAGACCAGTCTGAGAAATGTATTTATTTTAAATTCAAATGTGTCTGAATTCGACATATTCTAATCACATCCGATCAGGCATATGATAGGGATCATTTACATGCTAATTACACACACCCTGGTAATTTTTAAATATTTCTAAATATTTAATGAAAAGATGACGAAGTTGAAATTGCAAAGGCTAACTTGCATCGACGCCACCTTTGTGTCTCCGTCAGAACTGACTGCACGCTATTTCCACTCTTTTCTTTAACTACAGAAGTCTGAGGCCTACTTACTTTAATACAGAAAACACATTATTATTTAGAATGTTTTATGCAACACGTGAATTCTCTTTACCATGAACAGCGATTTAAACGGAATATTTAAACCTCAAACTTGAGGTAGTAAATGCATCTAATGTTCACTTCTTGTTCATGTAATTGTTGGATGATTGTGCCTAGCACGGCGATTGAATGCAAACAGCTGTGCAGCATAAGATAAAGTGTGTGGGGGGGGGGGGGCAACACTAAACAATGCATTACATTACTTTGCATTTAGCATGTGAATGGGGATTTTTCTTCCTGCAAACTCTTAAGTGCTTTTCTCATCTCCTAGGTTTGCGAGGAACAGAAATGTGAGGAGGAGGTTTTTCCGCTGGCTATGAACTATTTGGACAGATTTTTATCAGTGGAGGCCACCAGGAAAACAAGACTACAGCTGTTGGGAGCTACATGCATGTTTCTGGCATCCAAGATGAAGGAAACGGTGCCCTTAACGGCGGAGAAGCTGTGTATCTACACGGACAACTCGGTGCACCCTGGAGAACTGCTGGTAATTGACTTCTGCAGACATGGATGTTGCATAACATGTACAGTAAACCACATAAGCAGTATGCAGGGCAAAGCACATGACCAGAACACACTCTTGTGTGACGTGTCAGCATTATGGCACAATCTAAATATGTTATTGATTAGACATGGAGAGATTATTGGGTTGGGAAAAGCGTAAATGGTGCGGCAGTGCCTTAACGGCTGTCTGAGACTTTCCCATGGTGACTGGAAGGCCTCTCATTTCATGAATGGTCTCAGTGACTGCCAACAGAACACGCACTGACTCACAGCGACACCTAGTGGCCGCGAGACAGAGGGGCAGGCTGTTGGCAAAGAAGACACACACTCTGCTTTTGTGTTTGCTGTGAC
>NW_027262282.1:15000-34926 GCF_902827115.2 Pseudochaenichthys georgianus | reverse complement strand
ACACACACACACACACCTACACACTGTATCACACACACCTACACACACACTGTACCACACACACCTACACACACACTGTACCACACACACTTACACACACACACACACACACACACACACACACACACACACTATACCACACACACTCACTGTACCACACACACACACACCCACTGTACCACACACACACACACACACACACACAGCACTAAATGGTAGAAACATCTGGACTCCTTGTTTGTAGATATCTCTAAACTAGAGAAAGAGAGTCGGCTGTTCCTCTGAGTGATAGATGCTCTCTGCTCTGCTTTCTGCACGGACCTCTCAGCTGCTCTGCTTTCTGCACGGACCTCTCAGCTGCTCTGCTTTCTGCACGGACCTCTCAGCTGGTCTGCTTTCTGCACGGACCAATCAGCTGCTCTGCTTTCTGCACGGACCTCTCAGCTGCTCTGATTTCTGCACGGACCTCTCAGCTGCTCTGCTTTCTGCACGGACCAATCAGCTGCTCTGCTTTCTGCACGGACCTCTCAGCTGCTCTGCTTTCTGCACGGACCTCTCAGCTGCTCTCTCTGGAAACATGCGTCACCATGAGAGCAGCTACTAATAATATCCAGGGGACGCAGAGCTGTGATTGGCTGAGATCAGTCCGGCCTCTTTGAAACATCTCTGTTCCCGGAAATGCATCCATGAAGGAGCCGAGGAGGAGCCATCAGTGTCTCCTCGGTTAGAGCTCCTCCAGAGAGCCTCCTCTCTCCTCAGTTATAGCTCCTCCAGAGAGCCTCCTCTCTCCTCAGTTATAGCTCCTTCAGAGAGCCTCCTCTCTCCTCAGTTATAGCTCCTCCAGAGAGCCTCCTCTCTCCTCTCTCCTCAGTTAGAGCTCCTCCAGAGAGCCTCCTCTCTCCTCTCTCCTCAGTTAGAGCTCCTCCAGAGAGCCTCCTCTCTCCTTTCTCCTCTTTCCTCGGTTAGAGCACCTCCAGAGAGCCTCCTCTCTCCTCTCTCCTCAGTTATAGCTCCTCCAGAGAGCCTCCTCTCTCCTCTCTCCTCAGTTAGAGCTCCTCCAGAGAACCTCCTCTCTCCTCTCTCCTCTCTCCTCAGTTATAGCTCCTCCAGAGAGCCTCCTCTCTCCTCTCTCCTCGGTTAGAGCTCCTCCAGAGAGCCTCCTCGATCCTCGGTCCTCAGTTATAGCTCCTCCAGAGAGCCTCCTCTCTCCTCTCTCCTCAGTTAGAGCTCCTCCAGAGAACCTCCTCTCTCCTCTCTCCTCTCTCCTCAGTTATAGCACCTCCAGAGAGCCTCCTCTCTCCTCTCTCCTCAGTTATAGCTCCTCCAGAGAGCCTCCTCTCTCCTCTCTCCTCAGTTAGAGCTCCTCCAGAGAACCTCCTCTCTCCTCTCTCCTCTCTCCTCAGTTATAGCTCCTCCAGAGAGCCTCCTCTCTCCTCTCTCCTCGGTTAGAGCTCCTCCAGAGAGCCTCCTCGATCCTCGGTCCTCGAAGTGCATTTAGAGAAATGAGATGTCCTTCAACATGCGCTGAAATTCATTTCCGCGTCACTACCAGAGGACCGAGGAGTCGAGGAGGGGAAATTTGAGTATTGAGAAACCTCTCCTGTCTCCCACCACCTCCACAGTGAGATCACAGGTAATACACCTGTAAACCTACAGGTAATAAACCCACAGGTAATAAACCCATTCTGGTCTATGGGTGCAGTACCGTGCTCCGCCGCCAGGCCTCTGGGCGGCGCTGCTGCTGCTCCTCCTCCCCGGGTTTGGAGGCAGGATGGCGGCTGCAGAGGGACCAGAGCCCCGCTGTCCGGAGGATTCTTCAGACAGCGAGCCGGAGCAGGAGCCCGGATCCCCGCAGAAACTCATCCGGAAAGTGTCCACGTCCGGACAGATCCGCAGCAAGGTACGGGGCGGGGGAGGGGGGTTACCGGACAGAATCCCCGGTCAGAGGCTGTTCTGCAGCGAGGGGAGGAGGGCTGGTCCCCGGTCAGAGGCAGCGGGGGGAGGAGGGCTGTTCGCCGGTCAGAGGCAGCGGGGGGAGGAGGGCTGTTCGCCGGTCAGAGGCAGCGGGGGGAGGAGGGCTGTTCCCCGGTCAGAGGCTGTCCCTCAGTCCCCTTAACTCGGTCTGTCGTTCCAACTCCTCTAGTGTACAGTCTAAAGTAAACTCCTCAGTTTAAACCCCTGTCCCTGTCCCCCTCCTCTGAACTCTTTATTTAGCTTGCTCTTCTCGGTGGGTTTGGATCCAGGCGATCTGCAGATTAGAAAGCGGGTTAAACTTTATATTAAACTTTGTTTTGTTCGGCTCATATTCTCTGCTGAGTTTAGTGGATCTGAAATGAAGCCTGGAGAGAGGAACTGCAGCAACACGCTATATACTTTACGTTACGCCACTTGTTAGTCGCTTTTATCCAAAGCGACTTCATACTCAGTACTGCGGGAGCACTCTGGGACACACCGACATGCTGACTGCAGTGGGGTTTGAACCTGTGCTCCCCTGAGCCGAACACCAAGGCTCTATCCACTGCACCACACGCCTCTTGTAAATATAAACTGTAACATAAATACAGTTCATATAACCGGTAGATATCCCGGTTTAAGGCTAACCGCGGCTAGCTGCGGTTCGGAGGCCCAGTGATGCCCCGGTGTTTCCTGCTCTGTTCCCCCGGAGAGGAGGGCTGCAGCCCGGGGAGAGGAGGACCACAGCCCCGGGGGGGGCTTTCTGTATTTTAATATAATTGACTTCATCCGTGTTGTTTGAACTTTCCTAAAGCTTTGAGTTCGTAGAAAGCGCTTCATAAATGTAATGTGTTGTTGTTGTTGTTGTTGTTGTTGTTGTTGTTGTTGTTGTTGAGCTGACTTTCCCGTTATTTATTAAAGATCGTTTATTCACACCATAGCCTATATGTTGTTTATAAGAAACACATAAAGTATATACAGTAAATACAGTTTATATCTCAGATTAAATAATCGTTAGTTTAGCTGTCGGTTGTGAATAACGTCACAGCTCCGGTAAACTCACGGCTCGTTTTTTTTTACCGTTTCGTTAAACTTTACGGTGTGCTGCCTTCAGGTGCACAACAGAAGTTCGGAGAAACCTGTGTCGCTGCTTTGAAGCCATTGGCCGTTTCTCAATCGCGAGTACACCAGTGGGTCCTTCTCACTTCCTTTAGTTTTCATTTCCTCGCTCCTCGAGAGGGGTCAGCCTGCAGACCTCCAGGCTGCAGTCGGATAGTTTAAAAGTCAGCTCCTAAATTCTAACGCTATCTCCTATTCCTCTCCTCTGAGGGAAAGGTCACGGGGCTAAGGGATAGTGGATAGGAGAATTCAAAAGGACTTAGGAGAAGAGACTGCGGTACTTTAGAGAATCCGAATGCACTTTCCCGATCCGACGTGTTTCTGATGCGCCAGCGGACGTCCTGAATGTGCGTCTGCTGCTGTGGGGTAACCATGGAAACCACAGTTTTCTACACAGCGGACTACAAACATGGATGCTCAATAAGAACGAGGGACTCCTCCAGAGACTCTGCTCCGTGCTCTGATGCTGCTGCTTTGCTTTATGAACGAGGACAAAGAGAAACAGATTCTTCAGGACCAAAGCTGGAACTGAAATAGAAAGGAAAGTGAAACCTCTGCTCGTCCCCCTCTCCCTCCGGTCCACGTTAACACCAATGATCCAACACGTATGATTGATGGAAAGATAAATCAATACAGATGTATTTATTATAAACGTTAGTCCTGAACATCTGTCTCTGAGCATATCACCATTCAGACATCTCTAGAAGCTGAACAGACCCCACACAGCTCAGTGAAGACTGAGAGACTTTATTTGATCATTTCAGTGAAAACTAACGTTCATATTTCTCTCTTTATTATAATACTGATGAGCGTTCAGAACAAAGCACTTTGTAACTCACCACCTACGCTTTAAAAAGCTTAATAAGCACCGTAACTTTCATGATATCATTTCTCCGTCATAATCGGTTGTTTCCGTGAACGGCCGACTGTTGAGTGACGGCACATGCTGCGGCTGCAATGCATTGTGGGGCAGCATTTTCGCTTCTCCTGTCGGTGAGGGAGGTCCAGTGGTTCCTAAGCTAAAGGAGGCTATAAAGGAAGCTTGAAACCTCCTTTCCTTTCATCTAGAGAACCAGCTCTTATCATGGCTGCCACTGAGGGACTTCCTGTAGTGATGTTACGTATTGCGCCGAGGCTTCGGAGCGTGTGTCGAGTAATCCCCGAAGCTTTTTGTGAAGCCTGTTTCGAGGCTTGTATCGTTTTGGGCCAGTGACGCCATCGATGACAAACGAAGCCTCGCTGCCTGTCGACACCACTTGACGCTTCAGGAAGCCATTCAGATCGGCTGAACCACGACGCTCATAATACCCATGGATGTATAATAAGAACCACATCACCCCTCCTGCACCCGGCCCGGGGACACGATGGATCAAGAGCGCTCAGACCCTCACTCATAGAGAGGTCTGAACATGCCATAACGTATAAAGAGATACATGAATAAATACATGAATAAATACATGTATAAATACATGAATAAATGTATAAATACATGAATAAATACATGAATAAATACATGAATAAATACATGTATAAATACATGTATAAATACATGAATAAATACATGTATAAATACATGTATAAATACATGTATAAATACATGAATAAATACATGAATAAATACATGAATAAATACATGAATAAATACATGTATAAATACATGTATAAATACATGAATAAATACATGAATAAATACATGTATAAATACATGTATAAATACATGAATAAATACATGAATAAATACATGTATAAATACATGTATAAATACATGAATAAATACATGTATAAATACATGAATAAATGTATAAATACATGAATAAATACATGAATAAATACATGAATAAATACATGTATAAATACATGAATAAATACATGAATAAATACATGTATAAATACATGTATAAATACATGAATAAATACATGTATAAATACATGAATAAATGTATAAATACATGAATAAATACATGAATAAATACATGAATAAATACATGTATAAATACATGAATAAATACATGAATAAATACATGTATAAATACATGAATAAATACATGTATAAATACATGTATAAATACATGAATAAATACATGTATAAATACATGAATAAATGTATAAATACATGAATAAATACATGAATAAATACATGAATAAATACATGAATAAATACATGTATAAATACATGAATAAATACATGAATAAATACATGTATAAATACATGAATAAATACATGAATAAATACATGTATAAATACATGTATAAATACATGAATAAATACATGTATAAATACATGTATAAATACATGAATAAATACATGTATAAATACATGAATAAATACATGAATAAATACATGAATAAATACATGTATAAATACATGAATAAATACATGAATAAATACATGTATAAATACATGAATAAATACATGTATAAATACATGAATAAATACATGAATAAATACATGTATAAATACATGTATAAATACATGAATAAATGTATAAATACATGAATAAATACATGAATAAATACATGTATAAATACATGAATAAATACATGTATAAATACATGTATAAATACATGAATAAATACATGAATAAATACATGTATAAATACATGAATAAATGTATAAATACATGAATAAATACATGAATAAATACATGTATAAATACATGTATAAATACATGAATAAATACATGTATAAATACATGAATAAATGTATAAATACATGAATAAATACATGAATAAATACATGTATAAATACATGAATAAATACATGTATAAATACATGAATAAATACATGAATAAATACATGTATAAATACATGAATAAATACATGTATAAATACATGAATAAAAACATGAATAAATACATGTATAAATACATGAATAAATACATGAATAAAAACATGTATAAATACATGTATAAATACATGTATAAATACATGAATAAATACATGTATAAATACATGAATAAATGTATAAATACATGAATAAATACATGAATAAATACATGAATAAATACATGAATAAATACATGTATAAATACATGAATAAATACATGAATAAATACATGAATAAATACATGTATAAATACATGAATAAATACATGAATAAATACATGTATAAATACATGAATAAATACATGAATAAATACATGTATAAATACATGAATAAATACATGTATAAATACATGAATAAATACATGAATAAATACATGAATAAATACATGTATAAATACATGAATAAATACATGAATAAATACATGTATAAATACATGAATAAATACATGAATAAATACATGTATAAATACATGAATAAATACATGAATAAATACATGAATAAATACATGTAAAAATACATGTATAAATACATGTATAAATACATGAATAAAAACATGAATAAATACATGTATAAATACATGAATAAATACATGAATAAATACATGTATAAATACATGAATAAATACATGAATAAATACATGTATAAATACATGAATAAATACATGAATAAATACATGTATAAATACATGAATAAATACATGAATAAATACATGTATAAATACATGAATAAATACATGTATAAATACATGAATAAATACATGAATAAATACATGTATAAATACATGAATAAATACATGTAAAATACATGTATAAATACATGAATAAAAACATGAATAAATACATGTATAAATACATGAATAAATACATGAATAAATACATGAATAAATACATGTATAAATACATGAATAAAAACATGAATAAATACATGTATAAATACATGAATAAATACATGTATAAATACATGTATAAATACATGAATAAATACATGTATAAATACATGAATAAAAACATGAATAAATACATGTATAAATACATGAATAAATACATGAATAAAAACATGTATAAATACATGTATAAATACATGTATAAATACATGAATAAATACATGAATAAATACATGTATAAATACATGAATAAATACATGAATAAATACATGTATAAATACATGAATAAAAACATGAATAAATACATGAATAAAAACATGTATAAATACATGAATAAATACATGAATAAATACATGTATAAATACATGTATAAATACATGAATAAAAACATGTATAAATACATGAATAAAAACATGAATAAAAACATGTATAAATACATGTATAAAAACATGTATAAATACATGTATACATACATGAATAAAAACACGTATAAAAACATGAAGAAACAGCGTGCCGTGTTTCAGGGAGCTTCAGCGAGCTGCGGCTCAGCCTGGAAGCAGCTGACTCATGACCGCAGGGTCTCCGGTTCAACGACTGAACAACACGTCTTTGTTGTTGTTTATAAAAGCTACAGCTACATGAGATCATGTAGTTAATAAATAGTCTTTGATATGGTTCAGCCTTTCTCCGGCCACAACATGGTTAAGTTTACGAATATTATTAAGGAATACAAATCCCTCTTTGCGATGTGTGCCAGCCTCCTGAGGCTTTTCCATCACAGTCATTACACTGGAATACATACAATACTGTTGACATGAAGATATGATGTAATGTTCGTTGTTTAGAGTTACTAAGGCTTTCCTCAGTGGGGACTCGGCATGAGAGAGAGCCAGTGTTGGGCAAGTTACTTCCAAAATGTAATATATTACATATTACTTATTACTCTCTTTTGAAAGTAATAAGTTACATTACAAAATTACTGTCTCTGAAATGTAATGAGTTACACTACTTTAGTTACTTTTCTAGTTACTTTCACCAAAATAACCGCAAAATAATGGCTAGGTATTTTAAATGCTAAAATGTAGTTTAGTGCAGCTCATTATGCATCCAGTGAAGGGCGATGTGGTTTAGCTTAACCACTGTGTAGGCCCTTAGGCGACTAACAACTTGTATTACACGGGTTAGGTGAATACTCGATTCTGATTGTAAACTCTTAACATGTGACACGTTGTTAATACAGTACAGCCCGCTGTCAAGGACTCTAATGAAGGTTGCTAAGGAGGATCCAGAAAGAGAAAGAGGTTAAAAGACGGAGCGCTGGACGTCAGATCAATCCCCAGAAGAAGGCAGACAGGAAGTGAACACTAACAGGACACGGAGTGGGCTCTGTCGTGTGTTTAGCATGTGGCCGTGTGCAGGCCCGGCTCCAGAACATCATGACTCCGGGTGCCTCTGAGGTCACAGGGGCGCAGCAGTAGAGACCGGCAACAGCAATGAAACATAGCATCGATGGTCCAATGAACAGATGATGGCCTTTGTTATGTTTTGAAACCAAGCAAGTGAGAACATTTCAAGTGAGTTAAAAGTGCAATCCTGAAATATCTCATACAGTCCAAAGTAACGAAAAGCACAACAGCTTCAAAGCTGTGCTGATAAAACAAATGATACATTTTGTAAATCAAGGCAAATATTATTTAAACCAGCTCATGGTTTGAAATGGCAAACATTGAAGAGAACATTTACTGTGCTTGAAAACTGGTATCTCATCATCATCATCATCATCATCATCATCATCATCATCATCATCATCATCATCATCATCATCATCATCATCATCATCATCATGTGAGGTGACTTTGTGACCTGGAGATCATTTCAGCTGCAACATCAGCTGTTGATCAGCTTGGGATGTGAGATCTTTGTAGCCATTCGTGGTGAAGGCCTCTGTGCTGTGCATTATGTCTGACCAACGTCTCTACAGGCCGAATGTGGCCCCATGTTCACATATTCTAGCCCTCTATTTGTAAACCACGAGCTGCAAAATGGCCGCCTCACCCCACTGTACAGGCGGTACTTGTTTAGATCTTCCTGGGCCGGCTCTGTGTTGCCGTGGTATCCTGGCTCGCACCTGCGGGCCGCAGAGGGGCGGCGGTGTTTCGGGCGACGAAGAGTGCTGCTCCGAGGGCGAGGGCGGCGAGTCAGGCGGTAAGCTAGTGTCCACATGGAGGGTCACGTGATGTCCCATCCGACCCGTTGCTACGGCCTGCAGTAGATCAGTGGTGCTGGCATTTGGTGACGGCTGCTTTCAGCATGTTCGTATCAATGATGACCCACGATGTGTGTCGCTGCTGTGGAAGCGCTTTGGAGAGGATGCACGCGCAGCGGAGCAGCTCACGCGCACCTCACACAATTTGTTGTTAGTATTTTTCGCTCCGTTCTCTTTTTGAATAGAGGGTGAATAACATTCAACTGCCCGAAGATCCCGGCGCGAGGCCTGAAGAGTAAACACCAGGTTTACTATCTACCCGCACGATGTGTCTGGTGTCGGAATGTCTCGCTATGTTAGTACATTGTTAAAAAACAAAACACCATTTAATTTCGGGTTAAAATGTGTTGTAACTGCGTCACTGAGCATTGTGGGTAATATATTACCACATTGCATTAGTAATGCGTTACATTACTTCGTTACAGCAAAAAGTAATATATTACTGTAACTCCGTTACTTTTGTAACGCGTTACACCCAACACTGGATACAGCACACTGTTGAGATGTCCAGTCTGCCTGTTGTACACCCTTTGACCAGCAGGGGGTTGTGTTCAGATGAAGCCTCATGAGAACCAATTGGCTGGAAAGCTTCAAAGCTTCATAAGGCTTCATCTCGCCATCACTACTTCCGGGTCATTCCACTCCTTTAGGAAGGTTCCTAAGCTAAATGGACTATTCCACTTCAGCCCAGCTCTCAGGACACCTCCACTCTCAGGACAGGAAGTGCACGCTAAGAATTCCAAAATAAAATCACCACTATCAGGACAGAGGTCCGCTGGCGCATCAGAAACACGTCGGATCGGGAAAGTGCATTCGGATTCTCTAAAGCACCGCAGTCTCTTCTCCTAAGTCCTTTTTAATTCTCCTATCCACTATCCCTTAGCCCCGTGACCTTTCCCTCAGAGGAGAGGAATAGGAGATAGGGTTAGAATTTAGGAGCTGACTTTTAAACTATCCGACTGCAGCCCTGGTATGGGTGCAGCTACCCCAGCCATACCCTGGCGCTGCCACTGGGGGCACGTATGGGGCGGGCCATTCTGCACATGCGTTAAATGCGTTAAATATTTTAACGCAATTAATTCAAAAAATTAATTACCGCCGTTAACGCGATAATTTTGACAGCACTAATATATATCTATATATATATATATATATATAGGTATATACGGATACCTTGTATTGTTGTTACTATCAGTACAGCCGCAGCGCCACTTTCTGAACAGGAAATGCACGCAAATACAAAATAAAATCGTACTGACACTTATTATCTATATAGATACATTTATTATATTTATAAATACGACTCCCTCCTCCCTCCTCCCTCCTCGCTCCTCCCTCCTCCCTCCTCCCTCCTCGCGTCCTCCCTCCTCCCTCCTCTCTCCTCCCTCCTCCCTCCTCCCTGCTCCCTCCTCCCTCCTCTCTCCTCCCTCCTCCCTCCTCCCTCCTCCCTCCTCCCTCCTCCTTCCTCCCTCCTCCCTCCTCTCTCCTCCCTCCTCTCTCCTCCCTCCTCCCTCCTACCTCCTCGCTCCTCCTCCTCCCTCCTCGCTCCTCCCTCCTCGCTCCTCCCTCCTCCCTCCTCCCTCCTCGCTCCTCCCTCCTCGCTCCTCCCTCCTCGCTCCTCCCTCCTCCCTCCTCGCTCCTCCCTCCTCGCTCCTCGCTCCTCCCTCCTCGCTCCTCCCTCCTCGCTCCTCGCTCCTCCCTCCTCGCTCCTCGCTCCTCCCTCCTCCCTCCTCGCTCCTCGCTCCTCGCTCCTCCAGCAGAAATAAGGCCATGGGACGCTCCTCAAGATGGCGCAGACGAATCAGCTTCCGGTGAGACCGAGGACGAGGAGATGAGAAATAAGAAGTGAGAGGCCTGACTCGACGTGCAGTCAGACGGTGCTTGTGCGCCGCTCGACGACGTGGTGTACTTGGAGTAGTTGCTCTGCAGCAGTTCTACTTGCGATGAGAACCGGCCGTGTTCCGGTGAAGGGTCTCTTCGTCTCCTTTAGAGACATTCAGATCAGAGTAAATAACAACAACAGCAACCATGAAGATGGAAATAACATGAAGTAGCACTCACTAAAGGCCGAACGGTCCCACGGTCCCTGAACGCAGCAGCAGCAGCAGCTGTGAGCGTCCAAAGGCCGGCTGCATTCTTCCTGTCCACACAATGACCTCATAGTTAAGATATACAATAACATGTACAAGTACACATCGAGTAACTCATCGATCCTGTAAACAACTAAAACAACAACAGGAAGTGTTTCCTGTGCTATCGCTCACACAGCTCCCAAACAACAACAACAACAACAACAAACTCCCACTTCCTGTTGCAGACGGTGCTGAAGGAGGGTTTCCTCCAGAAGCAGAGCAGCTCCTTCCAGCGCGGCCAGAGGCGCTACTTCAAGCTGCGAGGAAGGACCCTGTACTACGCCCAGACCCCCAAGGTATATACACACACCTATAGCTGCTAGGAAGGACCCTGTACTACGCCCAGACCCCCAAGGTATATACACACACCTATAGCTGCTAGGAAGGACCCTGTACTACGCCCAGACCCCCAAGGTATATACACACACCTATAGCTGCTAGGAAGGACCCTGTACTACGCCCAGACCCCCAAGGTATATACACACACCTATAGCTGCTAGGAAGGACCCTGTACTACGCCCAGACCCCCAAGGTATATACACACATCTATAGCTGCGAGGAAGGACCCTGTACTACGCCCAGACCCCCAAGGTATATACACACATCTATAGCTGCTAGGAAGGACCCTGTACTACGCCCAGACCCCCAAGGTATATACACACATCTATAGCTGCTAGGAAGGACCCTGTACTACGCCCAGACCCCCAAGGTATATACACACATCTATAGCTGCGAGGAAGGACCCTGTACTACGCCCAGACCCCCAAGGTATATACACACATCTATAGCTGCTAGGAAGGACCCTGTACTACGCCCAGACCCCCAAGGTATATACACACATCTATAGCTGCTAGGAAGGACCCTGTACTACGCCCAGACCCCCAAGGTATATACACACATCTATAGGAAGGACCCTGTACTACGCCCAGACCCCCAAGGTATATACACACATCTATAGCTGCTAGGAAGGACCCTGTACTACGCCCAGACCCCCAAGGTATATACACACATCTATAGCTGCTAGGAAGGACCCTGTACTACGCCCAGACCCCCAAGGTATATACACACATCTATAGGAAGGACCCTGTACTACGCCCAGACCCCCAAGGTATATACACACATCTATAGCTGCTAGGAAGGACCCTGTACTACGCCCAGACCCCCAAGGTATATACACACATCTATAGCTGCTAGGAAGGACCCTGTACTACGCCCAGACCCCCAAGGTATATACACACATCTATAGCTGCTAGGAAGGACCCTGTACTACGCCCAGACCCCCAAGGTATATACACACATCTATAGCTGCGAGGAAGGACCCTGTACTACGCCCAGACCCCCAAGGTATATACACACATCTATAGCTGCTAGGAAGGACCCTGTACTACGCCCAGACCCCCAAGGTATATACACACATCTATAGCTGCTAGGAAGGACCCTGTACTACGCCCAGACCCCCAAGGTATATACACACATCTATAGCTGCTAGGAAGGACCCTGTACTACGCCCAGACCCCCAAGGTATATACACACACCTATAGCTGCGAGGAAGGACCCTGTACTACGCCCAGACCCCCAAGGTATATACACACACCTATAGGAAGGACCCTGTACTACGCCCAGACCCCCAAGGTATATACACACACCTATAGCTGCTAGGAAGGACCCTGTACTACGCCCAGACCTCCAAGGTATATACACACACCTATAGCTGCTAGGAAAGACCCTGTACTACGCCCAGACCCCCAAGGTATATACACACATCTATAGCTGCGAGGAAGGACCCTGTACTACGCCCAGACCCCCAAGGTATATACACACATCTATAGCTGCGAGGAAGGACCCTGTACTACGCCCAGACCCCCAAGGTATATACACACACCTATAGCTGCTAGGAAAGACCCTGTACTACGCCCAGACCCCCAAGGTATATACACACATCTATAGCTGCGAGGAAGGACCCTGTACTACGCCCAGACCCCCAAGGTATATACACACATCTATAGCTGCGAGGAAGGACCCTGTACTACGCCCAGACCCCCAAGGTATATACACACATCTATAGCTGCTAGGAAGGACCCTGTACTACGCCCAGACCCCCAAGGTATATACACACATCTATAGCTGCTAGGAAGGACCCTGTACTACGCCCAGACCTCTAAGGTATATACACACATCTATAGCTGCTAGGAAGGACCCTGTACTACGCCCAGACCTCTAAGGTAATACCGGTGTGCAATAAATAATTAATAATAATTTAATCACTCTTAATTCAGAGTGTTGAGAGCTGTATCCATAAATTCATTTTGTGCTCAAAGTGCACTTTTCACTTCAACATTTAAAATAAAATCTTCCCGGGGGAGAAAGCCCCCGGACCCCCCTAGAGGAGGTGAGGACCCCCCTAGAGGAGGTGAGGACCCCCCTAGAGGAGGTGAAGACCCCCCTAGAGGAGGTGAGGACCGCCCTAGAGGAGGTGAGGACCCCCTAGAGGAGGTGAGGTCCCCCCTAGAGGAGGTGAGGACCCCCCTAGAGGAGGTGAGGTCCCCCCTAGTGGAGTTGAGGTCCCCCCTAGAGGAGGTGAGGACCCCCTAGAGGAGGTGAGGTCCCCCCTAGAGGAGGTGAGGACCCCCCTAGAGGAGGTGAGGTCCCCCCTAGTGGAGTTGAGGTCCCCCCTAGTAGAGGTGAGGTCCCCCCTAGAGGAGGTGAGGTCCCCCCTAGTGGAGGTGAGGACCCCCCTAGAGGAGGTGAGGACCCCCCTAGTGGAGGTGAGGACCCCCCTAGAGGAGGTGAGGACCCCCCTAGTGGAGGTGAGGACCCCCCTAGAGGAGGTGAGGTCCCCCCTAGTGGAGGTGAGGACCCCCCTAGTGGAGGTGAGGACCCCCCTAGAGGAGGTGAGGTCCCCCCTAGAGGAGGTGAGGACCCCCCTAGTGGAGGTGAGAACCCCCCTAGTGGAGGTGAGGACCCCCCTAGTGGAGGTGAGAACCCCCCTAGAGGAGGTGAGGTCCCCCCTAGAGGAGGTGAGGACCGCCCTAGTAGAGGTGAGGACCCCCCTAGTGGAGGTGAGAACCCCCCTAGTGGAGGTGAGGACCCCCCTAGTGGAGGTGAGAACCCCCCTAGTGGAGGTGAGGACCCCCCTAGTGGAGGTGAGGACCCCCCTAGTGGAGGTGAGAACCCCCCCAAATAATGCAGGTTAAATAATTAAACTGCATCCATGTTATTGTTGTTTGTGTAGTATTTGTAGTATGTGTAGTATTTGTAGTATGTGTAGTATTTGTAGTATTTGTAGTATGTGTAGTATGTGTAGTATTTGTAGTATGTGTGGTATGTGTGGTATTTGTAGTATGTGTAGTATGTGTAGTATTTGTAGTATGTGTAGTATGTGTAGTATTTGTAGTATGTGTAGTATGTGTAGTATTTGTAGTATGTGTAGTATGTGTAGTATTTGTAGTATGTGTAGTATGTGTAGTATTTGTAGTATGTGTAGTATGTGTAGTATTTGTAGTGTAGTATTTGTAGTATGTGTAGTATGTGTAGTATTTGTAGTATGTGTAGTATGTGTAGTATTTGTGTTACTGGATGTTCAATAAAAGTGATTTAGCTAAACACACCGGTCGAGCCTCAAGAGCCTTCCTTGTGGCACACACGGCGCGGAGCTCGCTTCAAGCGCCCCGAGCCGTGCGGCCCGTCTCTGGCTGCGTTTCCACTCGGCCTGGCACCGGCTAGCGGGGCCTAATTCACAGGTTTCTGGCCCCATAACATCGAGGTTCTTTCCGGGCCAGGAACCCGGCAGAGTCGGGCTGAGCTAAACTAGAGAGAGGATCGCTGGCTCGGGGCTACAGCTACAACGAGGTGAACACATGTGACCGTGGTTTCATTGTAATGGTTTCTAAATGATGAAGTAACACCACACTGATACCGGTTAGTGACACCACACTGATACCGGTTAGAAACACCACACTGATACCGGTTAGTGACACCACACTGATACCGGTTAGTAACACCACACTGATACCGGTTAGTGACACCACACTGATACCGGTTAGTAACACCACACTGATACCGGTTAGTGACACCACACTGATACCGGTTAGAAACACCACACTGATACCGGTTAGTGACACCACACTGATACCGGTTAGTAACACCACACTGATACCGGTTAGTGACACCACACTGATACCGGTTAGTAACACCACACTGATACCGGTTAGTGACACCACACTGATACCGGTTAGTGACACCACACTGATACCGGTTAGAAACACCACACTGATACCGGTTAGTGACACCACACTGATACCGGTTAGAAACACCACACTGATACCGGTTAGTGACACCACACTGATACCGGTTAGTAACACCACACTGATACCGGTTAGTGACACCACACTGATACCGGTTAGTAACACCACACTGATACCGGTTAGTAACACCACACTGATACCGGTTAGTAACACCACACTGATACCGGTTAGTGACACCACACTGATACCGGTTAGTAACACCACACTGATACCGGTTAGTGACACCACACTGATACCGGTTAGTAACACCACACTGATACCGGTTAGTAACACCACACTGATACCGGTTAGTGACACCACACTGATACCGGTTAGTGACACCACACTGATACCGGTTAGAAACACCACACTGATACCGGTTAGTGACACCACACTGATACCGGTTAGTAACACCACACTGATACCGGTTAGTGACACCACACTGATACCGGTTAGGGACACCACACTGATACCGGTTAGTGACACCACACTGATACCGGTTAGTAACACCACACTGATACCGGTTAGTAACACCACACTGATACCGGTTAGTGACACCACACTGATACCGGTTAGAAACACCACACTGATACCGGTTAGTAACACCACACTGATACCGGTTAGTGACACCACACTGATACCGGTTAGTGACACCACACTGATACCGGTTAGAGACACCACACTGATACCGGTTAGTGACACCACACTGATACCGGTTAGAGACACCACACTGATACCGGTTAGTAACACCACACTGATACCGGTTAGTGACACCACACTGATACCGGTTAGTGACAACACACTGATACCGGTTAGTAACAACACACTGATACCGGTTAGTGACACCACACTGATACCGGTTAGTAACACCACACTGATACCGGTTAGTAACACCACACTGATACCGGTTAGTAACACCACACTGATACCGGTTAGTGACACCACACTGATACCGGTTAGTAACACCACACTGATACCGGTTAGTAACAACACACTGATACCGGTTAGTGACACCACACTGATACCGGTTAGTGACACCACACTGATACCGGTTAGTGACACCACACTGATACCGGTTAGTAACACCACACTGATACCGGTTAGTGACACCACACTGATACCGGTTAGTAACAACACACTGATACCGGTTAGTGACAACACACTGATACCGGTTAGTGACACCACACTGATACCGGTTAGTAACAACACACTGATACCGGTTAGTAACACCACACTGATACCGGTTAGTGACAACACACTGATACCGGTTAGTAACAACACACTGATACCGGTTAGTGACACCACACTGATACCGGTTAGTAACAACACACTGATACCGGTTAGTAACACCACACTGATACCGGTTAGTGACACCACACTGATACCGGTTAGTAACACCACACTGATACCGGTTAGTGACACCACACTGATACCGGTTAGTGACACCACACTGATACCGGTTAGTAACACCACACTGATACCGGTTAGTGACACCACACTGATACCGGTTAGTGACACCACACTGATACCGGTTAGTGACACCACACTGATACCGGTTAGAGACACCACACTGATACCGGTTAGTGACACCACACTGATACCGGTTAGTGACACCACACTGATACCGGTTAGTGACACCACACTGATACCGGTTAGTAACACCACACTGATACCGGTTAGTAACACCACACTGATACCGGTTAGTGACACCACACTGATACCGGTTAGTGACACCACACTGATACCGGTTAGTGACACCACACTGATACCGGTTAGTGACACCACACTGATACCGGTTAGTGACACCACACTGATACCGGTTAGTGACAACACTGATACCGGTTAGTGACACCACACTGATACCGGTTAGTGACAACACTGATACCGGTTAGAGACACCACACTGATACCGGTTAGTGACAACACACTGATACCGGTTAGTAACACCACACTGATACCGGTTAGTAACACCACACTGATACCGGTTAGTAACACCACACTGATACCGGTTAGTGACACCACACTGATACCGGTTAGTGACACCACACTGATACCGGTTAGTGACACCACACTGATACCGGTTAGTGACACCACACTGATACCGGTTAGTGACAACACACTGATACCGGTTAGTAACACCACACTGATACCGGTTAGTAACACCACACTGATACCGGTTAGTGACACCACACTGATACCGGTTAGTGACACCACACTGATACCGGTTAGTAACACCACACTGATACCGGTTAGTGACACCACACTGATACCGGTTAGTGACACCACACTGATACCGGTTAGTGACAACACACTGATACCGGTTAGTAACACCACACTGATACCGGTTAGTAACACCACACTGATACCGGTTAGTGACACCACACTGATACCGGTTAGTGACACCACACTGATACCGGTTAGTAACACCACACTGATACCGGTTAGTGACACCACACTGATACCGGTTAGTGACACCACACTGATACCGGTTAGTAACACCACACTGATACCGGTTAGTGACACCACACTGATACCGGTTAGAGACACCACACTGATACCGGTTAGTAACACCACACTGATACCGGTTAGTAACACCACACTGATACCGGTTAGAGACACCACACTGATACCGGTTAGTGACAACACTGATACCGGTTAGAGACACCACACTGATACCGGTTAGAGACACCACACTGATACCGGTTAGTGACACCACACTGATACCGGTTAGTGACACCACACTGATACCGGTTAGTGACACCACACTGATACCGGTTAGTGACACCACACTGATACCGGTTAGTGACAACACTGATACCGGTTAGAGACACCACACTGATACCGGTTAGAGACACCACACTGATACCGGTTAGTGACACCACACTGATACCGGTTAGTGACACCACACTGATACCGGTTAGTGACACCACACTGATACCGGTTAGAAACACCACACTGATACCGGTTAGAGACACCACACTGATACCGGTTAGTGACACCACACTGATACCGGTTAGTAACACCACACTGATACCGGTTAGAGACACCACACTGATACCGGTTAGTGACACCACACTGATACCGGTTAGTGACACCACACTGATACCGGTTAGTAACACCACACTGATACCGGTTAGAGACACCACACTGATACCGGTTAGTGACACCACACTGATACCGGTTAGTGACACCACACTGATACCGGTTAGTGACACCACACTGATACCGGTTAGTGACACCACACTGATACCGGTTAGTAACACCACACTGATACCGGTTAGAGACACCACACTGATACCGGTTAGTGACACCACACTGATACCGGTTAGAGACACCACACTGATACCGGTTAGTAACACCACACTGATACCGGTTAGTGACACCACACTGATACCGGTTAGAGACACCACACTGATACCGGTTAGTAACACCACACTGATACCGGTTAGAGACACCACACTGATACCGGTTAGTGACACCACACTGATACCGGTTAGTAACACCACACTGATACCGGTTAGAGACAACACACTGATACCGGTTAGTGACACCACACTGATACCGGTTAGTAACACCACACTGATACCGGTTAGTGACACCACACTGATACCGGTTAGTGACACCACACTGATACCGGTTAGTAACACCACACTGATACCGGTTAGTAAACACCACGAGTCAACGCTTTGAGTCTGCAGACAGACGGCAGAGAAACACCTTTACAATGCGTGTTTTCTGAATGGAGATCGGCTAAGCTAACGCAGTATATGCTCCGACCGTCCTCACTCACAGCAGCGGCCTGCAGACAGAAACAAAGCAGCGCCTGTGTTCTCCATGACGACGCAGGCCGTCTGTGGTTTGGACTGGTTTCACTTCTGTCTGGTTTCTGAACAGATGAGGAGCTGTGAGCTCTGAGGGCTAACGGCTGATGGCTGGGTTGTTTTTCTGGGGCTCTCATTGAAGATGACGTCACGGCTCCGCCTACACTGCGTTACCATAGTTACTGCCCCAGTTCCTAAACTGTAATGGGAATGCGCCATAAAGTGAGCCGGTCCTAACGAGGCCTTGTCCACTGGCTCCGCGCTCACATGTAGCTGGGCCCGCGTGCCTCAGCAGCTGCTCGGACTCCGTCCTGGGGAACACTGAATACTATTCAAAATCCCAAACTTCAACATATCATCTCAAAATCAAAACAATTCTGAAAATGTTTAAATTTGATAAATATGTGTGATGTACTTCCTGTCCTTCCTGTGATGTACTTCCTGTGGTGTACTTCCTGTCCTTCCTGTGATGTACTTCCTGTGATGTACTTCCTGTCCTTCCTGTGATGTACTTCCTGTGATGTACTTCCTGTGGTGTACTTCCTGTGGTGTACTTCCTGTGATGTACTTCCTGTGGTGTACTTCCTGTGGTGTACTTCCTGTGGTGTACTTCCTGTGATGTACTTCCTGTCCTTCCTGTGA